>NC_064648.1:136212916-136512916 GCF_023864345.2 Schistocerca serialis cubense | reverse complement strand
ATGACGTTTTAAATTTTATCCGTGGTAGTCCGTTTTATGGTTCGATTTAGGGAGGTCCTGCACCTTTCCCTTTCTGTGTCTTTTGTCCTTGTGTCTGTTGCTGTTCTGGTGTGCCGTGAGATGGTTGACTCTTTCCCTTTTTTGTAGTCGTGGTCAGTTAACCAGTCTCCGGCTGTCTTCCTTTCTTCTGTTTCTTTCTGTCTGGTGTTCCTCTGTCCTGTTCTTGTCTGTA
Source organism: Schistocerca serialis cubense (assembly GCF_023864345.2). NCBI lineage: Eukaryota > Metazoa > Arthropoda > Insecta > Orthoptera > Acrididae > Schistocerca > Schistocerca serialis. The sequence goes on along the minus strand of NC_064648.1, from coordinate 136,512,684 downwards.
ATGTTTGTTGCTCCATTTGTGTTCTTTTAGCGCCTGGGGGGACGTCTCCTCCCCCTTTGGTTTTTACCTGCTCCGTAGATTTTCGGCTCGCCTGATTTTGGAATGGGGGACTGATGACCTTCGCTGTTTGGTCCCCCTTAAACATCCCAACAACCACCACCACCTTCTGCATCAACGAATCAGAGCGCAGACAACAGCCACTTACTGGGAACTGTTGAAAGTGACCAGCCCAAATATAAGGGTTACTGCAAAAGAACAGCCGCCATAAAATAAGTTCTGGCCATCGTACTCGGCGCAGCACAAGGGAACAGACAGGAAAAATTTAGGTTCCTCTACCGCCCACGAATGGCGCGTGGGTAGGGTGATCCTCGGTAAGGCGTCTTTATTGGCTGCAGTTTCTCGATTTTTCTCGTCATTTCGCTGCAAGCCTGGAAGCTTCGAGGAGACGCGCTGGCGCTGCGGAGCAGCGGTTTGTGGGCAGGAAGCGGGCGTCCGCGCAGTGCAGATAACCGCGGGTCGCCAGTCCAGGGTCAGCGGGTGACGTCACGCGGCAAGGCTGGTGGAAACCGGCTGCAGTGAGAAGATTCTAAATTGATGGTACCGTGAAATCGTTTCTGACTTGTGACCCACACACAGAAATTACACTGTAGAAGGAAACATCACCACCATTGGAAGTTATATAAATATTGAAAAGTAGTTTCATGCTCGTCGTACTCATTGGAAAGCTTGTAAACAACTTTAATGATGGACGAAATGAGACCGCTTCCTCATGGTTTTCCTGGGAAACGACACACAGACAGCTAAATACCTGTTGCAGTTTGTGGAACATTTGGTAATGAAGACCGGTAGGGCTACCTTAAAGGTCATGCCTCTCCTAGGGCACCATCACGGCACTCCTATCGAGAGAGACTCTATGAAGAAAAACCTGTGTGGGTGGACAGCAAACAGAAAACCTGTGCAGAGGACACAAATGACAAAGCAGCCACGTCCACGCATTCGCCCTTAGTCTGCAGACCACTGCACGGTGTGTGGTCGAACCACTGTCCTCCCGAATGTAAGTCCAGAGTGTCTCACCGCCGCGCCCTGCATATCCAGTCCACTACTTGCATTTCACGCACGTTTCTCTGTCGGTTACATGGCGCAGACACGCACGAAGATTGTCTCTCCAAAATATGCTGAAGGTGATCGGGACCATGGCTCTCTGTCTACTAATAATTCAGACACGATCCCGCTCAGTATCTCGGCAAATTTGTGATTACCTAGAAAACCGTTTGAGTGAAAGGATCTGCGAAAGCTCAGTGTAAACTACAGTCTCATTGCGAGTGTCACAATAAAGTAGAATACTACACCACTTATCTCAGGATACATCAAAGATTTATAAGACAATGACGTCTGTTTCTTAGACGGGGAACATGTCGATGATGCTCGAAGACTGTATGGAAATGTGAACGGCTTTACAGCTTTTACCACTTCGTTTATTGACGTGCAGCACCACTTGGATGTAGGAAAATACGGTAACAATACCTGTAAACAACAGTAAAAAGTCGTTCATTATGCGATTATAACGCCAGTGTCCAAAGTTTTGAGCCTATAACATTGAGTGCATACTTGGTATGGGGAGGCGAAAAAACAACAAAGCGATATAAAACGGAAGCAAATGTACAATTAACTGATGAGGAATGGGGAAGGAAGACTTGGGTTGGTCGGGTGGCTTCCAGAAGCCTGCAGTGCACGTGTTGGCCTGCGACCCTGCGCTGACCTCCGGCGCTTCACTCTGTACAGCACTGCCTCGGCGTCTCCATCCACGTCGAGCGGGCGCGGCAGAAGCCTTTGGACGAATTCTTAGGCGCTCTCCTGGCACCGTAACGGTCCGGCAGACCTCTTACGCTGGTGTAATGGAGATGCTAAGTCGGCACGTTTCGAAAAAAGTGGAAGCCGTGCTCGTGAAACCCACTTGTCTGAATTTACGAAACCAGTTTACACTGTAGGGTGTGGAACTATTTCACTGACTCCGTCGTTTGCCCCTCATACGACCAGCAGAGTCAAGAGTGATGTCGGAGCTGTGATAGAGCTTACTTTGGTTTAGCCATGACGTATCTGTCGTCTAATAAGTATCCGAACGTTCTATGGGGCAAAGATGCTATACAAACACGTCCATGCCAAAAGGAGATACAAATGTATATTTGTGTGAAAGTTCCACAACACACGTTCTGGAAATGGAGGCAATGAGTTTAATTCCTAAACTGCTCAACCTGGAAATACCTGGGTACACCATAGCTTGCAACATTCGGATAAAATGGCGACATGATTTATGATTGTATTATGCAGCATTCTTTACCACAGAGGTGGGCGCTGAATCTTTTTCTTAAGAAAGAAGACACAGATATCAGTCTGTTAAAAGGAGAGTTAAACGTACTAATGAATTTAGACCCTTACAGTGGTTCAGAACGGTTCAAATGGCTCTGAGCACTATGGGACTTAACATCGGAGGTCATCAGTCCAATAGAACCTAGAACTACTTAAACCTAACTAACCTAAGGACATCACACACACCCATGCCCAAGGCAGGATTCGAACCTGTGACCGTAGCAGGCGCGTGGTTCCGGATTGAAGCGCCTAGAACCACTCGGCCACGATGGCCTGTCAAGTTTAATCGTGCCTACCCTGAGACATTAGCCGAGGAAACTGATTTCTGCATTACATGTACATTGCTTCTGATGAGGTGTCATGGATCTGAGGAATTTGAGATAAGGAGGAAGAAAATATTTCTCAGAGGTGCCACGAGCTTGGATTTAAATATAAGTCCTGTAACTTTAGGGCTGAAAGACGTTTGTTGCTTTGCCAATTTTTTTGCTATGGCATAAATAAACCATCTTTTGACTGAGAACGATAACATTTTTAGAAGGTGAAAGCAGTCTATCGTAGCACCGCGCTGGTAGTTACAAACTTTAGGTGATCACGAAGCAGTACGGACCCTTGTCATTTTAAGGAAACAGGTGACGTTGCAATTCATGTAGGGTGGACAACACTTTAACAGCTGTTGTTCCATAATAGTCTGCATGCGCCTCGTACAAGTGTTGAGGGTGCAGTGTGAGGGCTGCTCAGTGGCACTGTGTTTCAGGACCACCCACCATGTCGGCAGTTACGGAGGTTCAGAACAACACAACCGAGGCCCTGGCCGCCCTGGTAGACGGGGGTGAAGACGCCCTTGTGACGTTGGTGGCGGGCGAGACGAGGGTGGCGGCTCACAGGGCCGTGTTGGCAGCCGCGAGCCCCGTGTTCGCAGCGATGTTCGCGCACGACATGCTGGAGGCCAGCTGCGGCCAGGTGAGCATCGACGACGTGGAGGGCCCGGTGCTGAGGCTCCTGGTGGCCTACACGTATACCCTGCAGGCCCCCCACCTGCCCGACACGGCCCCCCAGCTGCTGGCGGCGGCCGACAAGTACGGCTTGTCGGCCCTGAAGGCTGCCTGCGAGCGGCAGCTGATCTCGCAGTTGGCCGTCGAGACCGCAGCGGCGACGGCCGTCACGGCAGTGAGGCACTCGTGCCCGGACGCCACGAGGGCTGCTGTTGCCTTCATAAAGGACCACCTGCAGGTGATGGCCACGCGGGGCTGGGCGGACGCTGTGCTCGAGTGTCCACAAGAAGTCAACGAAGTCATCCGTCAACTCCGTGAGCCACCAGCAGAAGCCAGGTAAGCACGAATCCCTTTAGGCAGTGCTAGTGTGACTTTGACGTCGTCCTTGCTTTGTTCGTCATGGGTTTCTTTGCTGCCTAAGTTGCATAGAACCTTAACGTCATCTACTTACTGATTGTCAGTCACGATGCTAAGTCTCTCGCTGTTTTCACTTCTACTGCTTCTTATCAATTTCGCCTTTCTTTGATTTACTCTCATTCCATATTCTGTACTCATTACACTGTTCATTCCATTCAGCAAACCCTGTAATTCTTCTTCACTGTCACTGAGGGAATCAGTCATCAGCAAATCTTGTATCATTTCACCCTGAATTTTAATTCCACTCTTCAGTCGTTCCATTCTTTCCGTCATCGCTTCTTCGATATATAGATTGAGCAGTAGAGGCGAAAGATTACGTTCCTTTCTGACACCCTTTTTAACCCGAATACTTCGCTCTTGGTCTTCCACTCTTATTTTACCTTCTTGCCTCTTGTACATACTGAAATTACTCAACTTCTCCTCTGGCTTACCCGTATTTTTCTCGGAATTTCAAACATTTTGTAACATTTGATATTGCCGAACACTTTCGCCAGGACCACAAATCCTATGAACGTTACGGAACGTCAATTTTCTTTTCCGTTTGCCTGTGTATTATCCTTATTAGCAACTGGGATGCTAGAGCTATTAAGCTGATTGTGCGATAGTTCTCACACTTCTCTGCTCTTGCAGTCTCCCAAATCGTGATGATTATATTTCTGTCAAAGTCAGATTGTATATTGCCAGACTCATACATTCTACACACCAGTGAGAATAGACCTTTTGCCACCTCCTCCAATGATTTTAGAACTTGTGATTGAATGTTGTCTATACCTTATGCCTTCTTTGATCTTAAATTTTCCAAAGCGCTTTTAAAATCTGATTATAATCACCAATATTTTCCATACCGACTCCTGTTTGTTCTTCTGTCACGCCATCAGACAAGTTGTTCCAATCAGAGAGGCCTTCAGTGTACTCTTTCCAACTATCCCATCTCCCCTCTGTATTTAACACTGGAATTCCCATTGTGCTCTTAATGTTACCACGCTTGCTTTTAATTCCGTGGAAGATTGCTTTGACTTTTCTATATGCTGTGTCAGTCGTCCCAAGAATCATTTCTTCTTTGATTTCTTCACATTTTTTGTGCAGCCCTTTCATGTTAGCTTCTCTGCACTTCCTATTCATTTCATCCTTAAGTGACTTATTTCTCAATTACTGAATTTTCCTGAACATTTTTGAATTTCTTTCTTTGATTGATCAACTGAAGGTTTTCCTATATTTTCCATGGTTTCTTCGCAGTTAGCTTCTTTGTACCTACGCTTTTCTTTCCAACTTCTGTTACTGTCGTTGTTAAAGATATCCATTCCTCTTCAACTGAACTACCTATTGAGCTGCTTATTATTGCAGTATCTGTAGCCTCAGAGAACATAAATCTCATCGCTTCTTTCCTTAGTACTACTGTATTCCACTTCTTTGTACATAGATGGCCCCTTATGAGTCTTGTAATATTCAGCCTACTCTTCATCACTGCTAAATCGTTATGAGTCTATATCTATTCCTGGGTATGCTTTACAGCCCAGTATCTGATTTCAAAATGTTTGCCTGACAATAATATGGTGTGACTTTAAACTTCCCATATTACGGTCCTTTTCAAAGTATACCCCCACGTCTAGTGATTTTTGAACAGACTATACCAGCTATTACTAGAATAAATTTATTGTAGAGCTTAACTAGCGTTTCTTCTCTCCTATTCCTATTATCAAGTACATATTCTCGTGTAACCCTTTCTTCTACTCCTTCCCCTACAATTGCGTTTCAGTCCCTCCATGACTATTACATAGTACTGAATTACCTGTTCAATATCCTCACTTTTACTCTCTGCACCTAAACTTGCGACATCATCATGTATACCTGAACTATGCATGTTGATGGTTTGCTTTTCTCACGAGAACATATCTATACTCACTTTCCGCCCTGCCTTTCTATTGATACTGAATCCTACTGCTGTTGCTACTACCCTATTCTCATGTTACTAGAAATCCATTTCTTATTTTCTGGCTTCCGAACCACATTCAAACTCCTCACTTTCCAGCTCCCGAATCATAGATTGTCATCCTTTCGTTGGGTACTCGACCTTTTTGTCGTGGGCCACCTCGCCTGGAGGTTTGAATGGGGGACTACTTTTTTGCCAATGGAGAGACCATTATGGCTCTTGTTGAATCACATGCCACATGTCATGTTGATGCACGTTATGCATATTTACACAGTGGTTTACATTGCCTTCTGTGTCCTCACGTTGTTGATCATTGCCAATTCTTCCTCATTTAGGAGCAGTTTCAGACCTCAAGAGAAAGAGTGCCCTGAACCTGTCGACCCCTCCGCCCTCTTTGGAAAGGCTGTTGGCTGAAAGAGGGTGACACCTGATGCTGGAAGTCTTCAGACACCAATGCTGATTATTCTTATTCAAAATTCAAGTGATGGTGAGGTTCAAACCTGGGACTGAGGATATTCCTGATTACTAAAAAAGATGCTACCCCTGGGTGACTCCCTGAGATATCCAGTAAAGCAGGAGCTATGAGCGGAATCCTATGAGGTTTTCTGCTACTGGGATACAGCACATTATATTCGCTTTCCACCTACAGGTGTATGACATATCTCCCACAACGTCAGTATTGATTTGACGTTTTCATCCAGCTATCATTTGTTGCCTCTGTCACTCGGATACATATGCTCCATACAAGTATATTTTGTTTCCTTTTCAATTAAAAAAAAATCCCTAGTCAATAGACAACAGGTTACTTCACAAGTTGTAAACGTTGTCCATCAGATAAAATTGCATACACTGCATAACCCATTTTTTTCTTTTAATGGTGGCCTCTACTGCAAACTGCTCAAAACGAAAATTGTTGTTTAAGAAACACATCACCACTGCTGTCTTTTCAATGAATCGAATTGTGGAGACATTACATGCATATATACAGTTCTATTTGCTTTACTCGAATGCAGATTTTGAATATACTCTTGATAACTTTTATAGCATAGTTCTTGTAATTCTTGTCCATCTTCTTCATTCCCTCGGGCTTCACATCAAACAGCGCCTGCATATCCCGGACCATATAGTTTCAACAGTAAGTTGATACCCCAACTTATCAGTTTGTTTCTCTCTCTCTCTCTCTCTCTCACTCTCTCTCTCTCTCTCTCTCTCTCTCTCTCTTCCTCCAGTGATATAATTCAGCATCCATATATCAGTTTTCCAATTACCTCACAACCAAAAGTAGCAGCCAGTTGACTTTAACTGCTTCTAAATTCTGTCTGATAGTTGTTCTGTCAGGGCAGCAAAATTGTTGGCCCTTATGTTTGGGATTTGGTTTATGCTTCATTGTGAACAATTTGTTGTTTTGCATCTTAAGCTACGCCAATGGGGAATATGGCAGAAGTAGTGTAGAAAAAGATCAGTTAATTGGTGGCACAGTCACGTTAAGTGACAGGCAGGTGGTGTTGGCACTGTGTGTTGTGTTGCCCCGGTGGACAGTCCCTCAGCTGCACCGCCTGCAGTGAGCCCCTGTGTGAACACGCCCACCCACACAGTGTTTCTCTGTGCAGCTCGCCGACCGCCACAGGGGGCGGGTCCACCCCCACCTCTGACCGTCAACCCCACAGCGTCCACAGCCGGACTCCTGCTGCAGCTGCGCCTCCCACGTCTGCCCGATACACCCCTCCACCTGATGACGCAGCCGTCTCTCGCTTCCGGTGAGTTGTGTTGCCACACGTGCCCAAGTCTTACCCTCACAGTACTGCTTATTTTGGCATTAACCAGCCAATATAGTAAATAAAATAAAATACAGATTCCTTCAGTTTTTGGATAGAGGTTACAGTTGCCATTAAACATTACTCCTTTCTCACTTTTTTGGCTATGATATTTTGAAGATTGAGCACATATGCAGCAGATTTCTCGTTCTCTGTATTTGCAGTGAGAATTACGTTCAGTTCAGAGTCACTCAACTGTAGTTACGTAGGAAGTGTCCCATACAAATCATACCCATTTCCAAAGATTCTTTATATATTGATGTGTGGAATCTAGATTTTGTTTTGAGTGATGATTGTGTGTCTTACAAATTGATTCTGAATTAAATGGGTATGGAAACGGGATTTTTCACACAATTCCACTCAACAAAACCTATGTGAATGGTTGTAGATATAAGTTATTGAAGACACTCGGGAAGAAATGGCGAAAGAAAGGTAAACAGAAATACAAGTGAGAATGACAAAGTTAATATTTAGTACTGGAATGAGGATACAGCTTGTTTTGGGTATGTCTTAAAATGTAATTCGAATATTCCTTAAATGGTTCCCTGGTCAGTTACATCTGTAGTGACTGTTGAAAATCTGTGCCGCACTGTAACAGGAACCCGGATTTGCTGCTTATTGCAGGCAGTCTCCCTGAGCAGTCGGCTGCCTGAGCACACCTCCACTTTTGACTCAGCGTCTCATCGACACTTGCACTAGAGTTTATCCCGGGGGTCTTTTGGGAAGAGTAGCAAAAGGGAAATCGAATCGGTGGATGTTACCCTACTGCAGAGGATGTACATGAGAACCTCTGGTGGTAGTGTTAGCAAATCATGGGTAAAAAACATCATCCACAATGGTAATTCCATCTACGCCAGCAAACACTCAGGTGGTCTAATGGTTGAGGTATCTGAAGTCAGAAATGCAGTGGGTGTGGCTAAGTGGAGATGCGTACAGCACTGTATGGATCGTCAGTTGTAAACAAATTCCTGCAACTGATGGATGATGGTCACCAGGTGTGATGAGTAGTGGTTTTGATTCACTGAGGAGAAGTTTTGTGTAATTCCATGGTATAGCTAACTTTTATTTTTAGAAATGAGCAACCGACGTGGGCAAAGATAGTTGGTCCTACTGAAAAAAAAAATATATATATATTTAAAAAGAAAGATGATGAGACTTACCAAACAAAAGCGCTGGCAGGTCGATACACACAAACATACACACAAAATTCTAGCTTTCGCAACCAACGGTTGCCTCGTCAGGAAAGAGGGAATTCCCTCTTTCCTGACGAGGCAACCGTTGGTTGCGAAAGCTAGAATTTTGTGTGTATGTTTGTGTTTGTTTGTGTGTATGTTTGTGTGTATCGACCTGCCAGCGCTTTTGTTTGGTAAGTCTCATCATCTTTCTTTTTAAATATATTTTTTTCCCACGTGCAATGTTTCCCTCTTATATATATATATATATATATATATATATATATATATATATATATATATATATATATATATATAAACCAACAGCAGAGTTTCCACAATGATGGTGGTGCCACTACAGCAGAGTTACTAAATACAGTTTTCCTTAATTCCTTCACGAAAAAAGGCAAAATAACTATTCAAGAATTCGAAACCAGAACAGCTGTTAGCATGAGCGACATAAAAGTATATATTTTAGGTGTTGTGAAACAACTCAAATCACTTAAGAAAGGCAAGTCTTCTGGTCCAGATGGAATATGAATCAGGTTCCTTTCAGAGTATGCAGACACAATAGTGCCTTTCTTAGCAATCATATACAACCGTTCACTTGGCGAAAGGTCTGTTCGTAAAGACTGGAAAGTAGCACAGGTCACACCAATACTCAAGAAAGGAAATAAGAGTAACCTATTGAATTACAGACACACATTACTGACCTCAATTTGCAGTAGGATTTTGGAGAATATACTGTACTCGAACATTATGACTTACCTTGAAGAAAATGACTTATTGATACATAACCAACACGGATTCAGAAAATATCGTTCTTGTGCAACACAGATTTTTATTCCCATGAAATAATGAGTGCTGTCGACAAGGGATCTAAGATCGATTCCATATTCCTAGATTTCCAGAAGGGTTTTGATACCATTCCTAACAAGAGACTATTACGTGGTGTATACGGCCCGGAAGATACGGGAAAGCCCCAGGAATTCTTTCATCCACAAGAAAACCGGGAAAAACAGGGGAATTTTCTAGAATCCCAGGAGTTTTTCATAGATTTAGTTTTCAGTTAATTTTTTGTCATTTTGACTGGTAATAACCGATACTCTAACAAAGGACGTTACTGTATCCCGCTACTGCAGAATAATACTGCAGCAACAAACGAGGGAATGAAATTTAAATTGCAAAGGAAATGCTTCATATATAAACAAAAAAACACACAGTGCTCATACAAGTGTCTGCCAACAGCAAAATGTGTGAAAGGCTGTAGGAAGACAATGCAGTGCTTCGTAACAACAAATTACCTCCGATGAGCGTTAAGTCACAACTGTTTACATTAGATTCATTTAAGCAGTTAAGAGCGGAATCACGCGCATGCGCAGTTGAGTCGCGTCTGAGTACAGGGTTATTACAAATGATTGAAGCGATTTCACAGCTCTACAGTAACCTTATTATTTGAGATATTTTCACAATGCTTTGCACACACATACAAAAACTCAAAGTTTTTTTAGGCATTCACAAATGTTCGATATGCGCCCCTTTAGTGATTAGGCAGACATCAAGCCGATAATAAAGTTCCTCCCACACTCTGCGCAGCATGTCCCCATCAATGAGTTCGAAAGCATCGTTGATGCGAGCTCGAATGCGTGAGGATTCTCTACCTCCCAAATTCGCACATTGTGTCTGTTCACTTCACCATTAAGAAAAAAATGTTGCCTCATGACTGAAAACAAGTTTCGCACTGAACGCATCCTCTTCCATGAGCTGTTGCAACCGCGCCGAAAATTCAAAGCGTTTGACTTTGCCATCGTGTGTCAGGGCTTGTAGCAATTGTAAACGGTAAGGCTTCTGCTTTAGCCTTTTCCGTAAGATTTTCCAAACCGTCGGCTGTGGTACGTTTAGCTCCCTGCTTGCTTTATTCGTAGACTTCCGCGGGCTACGCGTGAAACTTGTCCGCACACATTCTACCGTTTCTTCGCTCACTGCACGCCGACCCGTCGATTTCCCCTTACAGAGGCATCCAGAAGCTTTAAACTGTGCATACCATCGCCGAATGGAGTTAGCAGTTGGTGGATCTTTGTTGAACTTCGTCCTGAAGTGTCGTTGCACTGTTATGACTGACTGATGTGAGTGCATTTCAAGCACGACATACGCTTTCTTGGCTCCTGTCGCCATTTTGTCTCACTGCGCTCTCGAGCGCTCTGGCGGCAGAAACCTGAAGTGCGGCTTCAGCCGAACAAAACTTTACGAGTTTTTCTACGTATCTGTAGTGTGTCGTGACCATATGTCAATGAATGGAGCTACAGTGAATTTATGAAATCGCTTCAATCATTTGTAATAGCCCTGTATTTAAAAAAATTAATGCAGATCGGTTTAAAAATGCACTGGAAGTGGTGTATTTCTCAAATTATTAAACTGAACTAGAAACACAATAACTCCACACATTAGAAAGCAATCACAACTATTTTTACGGCTGCTTAATAGTCTTTTCATAATAAATTAGCCCACACGGAATTAAATTCACTAGGATAGGATTCTCAAGGTTTGTGATTTGGGATAATCACAGGTGTAATATAGAGCGTTTAGCAGCACCACGATTGTTATTAAAATCAACCAAATTTCACAAATACCTGGTCCATTTACAGTGCCAAATGTAAACAATTTGGTGGAAGGCTGGTGGCACTGGTGGCTGTTAACATGGCAGTGATGTAGTCATGGCAGTACTGTTGGCCTCGCCCTGTTATAGATCTTCTGAATTATATTTTTGCAGGGCCAAAAACAATGCCATGATAATGGTATCACCAAATGCAGCATCCGAGGTCCATATATAACACTCTTAAGTTCCTCTGCCTCAACACTCCAAGAATATGAACTACAATGTTCTGCTACTGCTACTGAGATGTTAACCACAGCACTGGTCAGGCTCGATTCCTTACCCGTTGCAAAGGACACATTTCAGCTTGCGCTAACCACTCCTTTTCCATTCAGCCAGGCTACTTCCATAGCTGTAGGGCTTCCCCACATCTTTTACATTCAACCCTGCGTTCCCTAACTATGGACCAAGTCATTTACAGTACATTATATAACAATCATTCCAGTAGTTATTTACGTTCATAAGCATAAATTGAACATTGTTCAAAAAGTTCACATAACTGAAATATGTATACATTGTCTAAGAATTTCCGTGACAGGTAAAACACTCTGCATATGACAGATACAGCACTCTACATAAGCAACTCTACAAATAGAAATATCAATACAAAGTAGGTCAAAAATGGATGTTACATATGCCCCAGGGTTCACTGAAGATTCCTGCTAGGCAAACATCAATACCAAGCAGTCGAAAATAATAATCACTTCATCCAGAGCTGAGCATGAAAAGAATACATTGCAAAACACATTAAAACACTACACACTCTATACACGTAATTACCAAAACAAGACATAAGCAACATTATTCAATTATGTTCATCTGTCACAACTGACTCTCATTTTGTGAAACAGTAAGTTGAGTAGTAAGCAAAATTTATCTGTATTGCCAAGAATATTGAGTAGCATTTTGTAAGCATTCAAGAAATGTAGGTATACACATACAAGTATACCCCCTACATATATCACAAGCAATCTGACATTGTACATGCAACACATCCTATAGCATGATTTTGAAGTTACAAAGGAGGAAACTATCAATGCTGATTCTAATAATAGTAGTCCATTCTTTGATATTTACATAAACAAACAGATTTAAACTGTACTTACTATTCTTTTCTTACTGCCTTTATTTGAAACACAGTCCCTCTTTGAAAACTGTAGCAAAACACATACAACACTCCCCCCAGGGGATCCACAACTCTTTTGTGGATACGTGCGTAGCGAGCACGGGGCCCCGAGCTAATGTGGCCTTCCTTCCTTTCCGGGCTGCATACCTTCCCATTCCGCATCCTTCCCCATCCCCTGTCTTCACCCCCCCCCCCTTCACCTCTGGCTGATTCCTTCACTTTCTCCCCCTCTGGGAGTATGGTTTGCGCCTACGTCCGGAGACGGACGCTTGTAAATGTACCGCATTCTTCTTCTTCCTTGCTTGTATGTCTTCTTCCTTCCTTTGTCCATCTCCTTTCCTTACCTCTTCTCTTTACCCTTTTCTCCGCTGCGGCGTTTGAGACCCCCTCTTCTTTCCTTTCCCTTTCTCTTTCTTCCTCCCTGTGCGTGTCTGAAGGCCGACCCACGCACTTCCATGCGTAGCCGGTGACGGGGTAACGCGTAATTCCCCGCCCCGGGTAGACAGGTAGGACACGTACGTACCCCCTGGTAAAGGCCAGGCCCAGGGAGGGGTGATTACCCGAGCTGATACCTTCCGAAAGTGCCGATTGGTCCCTCCGTCCGTTTGTCGGGAGGTGTGACCTGAGGTGTGAACAATCACCTAAGGCGGGTGTGCCCTCGGTGAGGGCCCCCACAAGGGAGGAGCGCGCCATCGGAGACGCCGGTAATCATGGGGGATTCTTCCGCAATGGTTTCCTCACCTTCCACTATGTCTGCTCACAAACGTAAGTTCACTGAGTCTCAGCCACAGACGGTTCTTCCATCGTTGCCACAGTTCCTTGTTGTTTCTCGGTCTGACGAAGGTCACGACTTTTCCACGGTCAACCCTTTCATTATTCAGAAAGGTGTCGACGCAATTGCGGGTCCTGTAAAGTCTTGTTCCAGACTACGGAATGGCACCCTGTTGTTGGAAACACACAGTGCCCTCCAGGCTCAAAAATTGCTGCGTACTTCTCTGCTCCACACCTTCCCTGTCCGGGTGGAACCGCACCGTACCTTAAATTCCTCGCGTGGAGTCGTTTATACACGCTCCCTCGATGGATTGTCTGACGAAGAAATTCAGCACTACCTGTCTGACCAGGGCGTCACCGCTGTTCATCGGGTTATGAAAAGGGTTGACTCGAACATCATTCCAACCCGCACTGTCTTCTTGACATTTGACAAAGTTCAACTCCCATCAAAAATCAAAGCAGGCTATGAGATAATTTCCGTTCGCCCTTATGTCCCAAACCCTACGCGTTGCTATCGATGTCAGCGGTTCAATCACACCAGCCAGTCCTGTTCCAATCCGGCCAAATGTGTTACGTGTGGCAGGGATGCCCATGAGGGTGCTTGTCCACCTCCATCCCCTCGCTGCATCAACTGTATGGGTGACCACGCTGCTTCCTCTCGAGATTGCCCTGTTTTTAAGGACGAAAAGCTGATCCAGGAAATAAGAGTGAAGGAAAAGGTGTCGACCTTTGCTGCTCGAAAGTTACTCGCCAGTCGACAGCCCACCGTGCCTCAGAAAGGAAAATACAGCGCTGTCCTTGCTTCTCCTCGGCCAACAAAGGAGGCGGCCACGCAGACTTGCGATCTCACATTTAGTACCACGGTCGTCAGATCGGCCAGCGCAAAGATCGCCCGTTCAACCTCACCTCTTTCGCCTGCCCACTCTATGGCTCACCCTTCGTCGGGTTCTGCTAAATCTCGAGCCCAAAAGTCAGACGCCAAGTCTTCCAAAAAAGAGCATTCTCGTGAAGAGTTTTTACGTACTGCAACTTCACAACCATCGGTTCCTCCTTCATCTAAACATACCTCCAAGAAGGCTACGAAGAAACACAGTTCCTCTCCTTCTCCGCCAAGGCGTGTCCCATCTACAGCACCACCTGGCGGAAATCGCCCTCGGCCGTCTTCTGTGTCGCCGAGGCGCACTGTTGGTGGCCGGTCAACTGGCCGATCGTTGGTGGCAGGAGCTGATCCTGACCAACCTATGGATCAGGATCTTTTGCCTTCGACTGAATGCCATTCCATCCTGTCGGTCGCAAGCTCTGAGCAGTCGTTGAGTTGACAGCACCCTTGGTGACGTTCCTCCATTTCTGTACACCCTATGTCCATTATCCACTGGAATATCCGCGGCATTCGCGCCAATCGGGAGGAATTGTCGATCCTCTTACGATCCTACTCGCCGGTCATCTTCTGTCTTCAGGAAACAAAGCTGCGTCCCCATGACCGCTTTGTTCTCCCTCATTTTCAGTCCGTCCGATATGACCTCCCCTCTGTTGACGGCACTCCAGCCCATGGAGGACTCATGATTCTGCTCCATGATACTCTCCATTATCACCCAATCCCCTTAAACACTCCCTTCCAAGCTGTCGCCGTCCGTCTTTCCCTTTCTGGATACACGTTCTCTCTTTGTACGGTATACATTCCATCGTCTACAACAATGGCACGAGCTGATCTCCTTCATCTTCTTGATCAGCTTCCACCCCCCTATTTGCTGGTTGGGGACTTCAATGCCCACCACCCGCTTTGGGGATCTCCACATCCTTGTCCACGTGGCTCACTATTGCTAGACGTCTTCCACCAAGCGGATCTAGTCTGCCTCAACACTGGGGTCCCCACATTTTTGTCTGCCTCCACGGCAAATTTATCCCATTTGGACCTTGCGGTCGGTACTGTTCCGCTAGCTCGGCGCTTCGAATGGTTCGCCCTTGATGATACACACTCTAGTGACCACTTTCCATGTGTTCTTCGACTGCAGCCTCAACTGCCATATATGCGCTCGCGACGCTGGAAGTTTGCCCAAGCCGATTGGACACTTTTTTCTTCTCTAGCGACATTCGATGACCGTCGCTTTCCCAGCGTCGACGATGAGGTCACACATTTTACCGACGTTATTCTCACAGCTGCGGAACGTTCAATACCACGCACCTCCGAATTGCCCCGGCGCCCTCCAGTCCCTTGGTGGAACGAGGCATGCCGTGCCGCAATACGTGAGCGGCGACGTGCTCTTCGCATTTTCCGTCACCATCCAACTTTGTCCAACTGTATCCGATATAAGCAGCTCCGTGCGCGATGCCGTCGCGTCATCCGCGATAGCAAGAAGGCAAGCTGGAAATTCTTTACTAGCTCATTTAACAACTTCACTCCCTCCTCGGAAGTTTGGAGTCGGCTTCGACGGTTCTCAGGCGCGCCTAGTTTCTCCCCGGTCTCTGGGCTCACTGTCGCGCATGATACCTTAGTGGACCCCGTCGCAATTTCTAACTCATTGGGTCAGCACTTTGCTGAGATTTCGAGCTCTTCAAATTACCCGCCGGCGTTTCTCCCGAAGAAACGTGCAGCGGAAGTGCGACATCTTGCTTTCTCCTCTCAAAATCGCGAAAGCTACAATACTGTTTTCTCCATGCGCGAACTCCAACATGCACTCTCTTCTTCTCGCTCCTCCGCCCCAGGACCGGATGGTATCCATGTCCAAATGTTGCTGCATTTATCAACCCATAGCCTGCGTTACCTCCTTCGCCTTTATAATCGAATTTGGACAGACAGTACCTTTCCCAGGCGATGGCGGGAAGCTATTGTCGTTCCCGTTCCGAAACCTGGAAAGGACAAACATCTCCCCTCTAGCTATCGCCCCATTTCTCTCACGAGTAGTGTCTGTAAGGTTTTGGAGCGTATGGTGAATTACCGTTTAGCTTGGTGGCTGGAGTCCCGCAGTCTAACACCTGCCCAATGCGGATTCCGAAAGCATCGTTCTGCTGTTGACCATCTTGTTGCTCTCTCCACTTATATCATGAACAATTTTCTCCGGAAACGCCAAACGGTAGCAATATTTTTTGATCTGGAGAGAGCGTACGATACCTGTTGGAGGACAGGCATCCTCCGTACACTGTTCTCTTGGGGCTTTAGAGGCCGGCTGCCCCTTTTTCTTCGCGAATTTATGGCAGAGCGCACATTTAGGGTGCGGGTGAACACTACTCTCTCCCGTACTTTCTCCCAAGAAAACGGGGTACCCCAGGGCTCCGTGCTGAGTGTTGTACTGTTTGCCATCGCCATTAATCCAATTATGGATTGTCTCCTTCCTGAAGTCTCGGGCTCCCTCTTTGTGGACGATTTTGCGATCTACTACAGCTCTCAACGGACCAGCCTTCTTGAAAGACGTCTTCAAGGATGTCTCGATCGCCTCCACTCGTGGAGCATCGAAACCGGCTTCCGTTTCTCACCCAGTAAGACCGTTTGTGTTAATTTTTGGCGACGTAAGGAGTTTCTTCCGCCCTCCTTACATCTAGGCCCTGTCAACCTTCCGTTTTCCGACGTCGCTAAATTCTTGGGTCTTATGTTTGACAGAAAACTGTGCTGGTCCTCCCACGTTTCCTATCTTTCGGCTCGCTGTCTGCGTTCCCTTAACACCCTCCGTGTCCTGAATGGTACCTCTTGGGGAGCGGACCGAGTGGTCCTTCTCCGCCTCTATCGCGCCTTAGTGCGCTCGAAATTGGATTATGGAAGCATAGTCTACTCCTCTGCTCGGCCGTCTATTCTTCGGCGACTCGACTCTATCCACCACCGTGGATTACGTTTAGTGTCTGGAGCTTTTTACACCAGCCCTGTGGAAAGCCTTTATGCTGAGACTGCTGAACCTCCGCTGTCCAATCGGCGGGCAGTCCTTCTGAGTCGTTATGCTAGCCATCTGTCTTCCATGCCTGCTAATCCAGCCCATGACCTTTTTTTCGACGCCTCCTTTGATGTCTGGTATTCAGGCCGCTCCTCCTCCCTACTACCCCCGGGAGTCCGCTTCCGTCAACTGCTCCATTCTCTTTCCTTCCGCTTTCCTAAAACCTTCTTGACAACTTGGGGTACAGCACCGCCTTGGCACCGTCCCCGGATCGACTTGCTCAGAGACCTATGTCAATTTCCCAAGGATGGTACCCCTACACTTGTTTACCGTCGGGCATTTGCTGCTCTATGTGCACAAATGACGGAAGCCACATTTATTTACACCGATGGCTCGAAAACATCGTTAGGTGTAGGGAGTGCCTATATTGTTGGCGACACCCCAAATCACTTTCGGCTTCCCGACCAGTGTTCGGTCTATACTGCGGAGCTTTACGCTGTTCTCCAGGCTGTCCACTACATCCGCCGCCATCAGCGGATACAGTACGTAATCTGCTCCGATTCTCTCAGCTCTCTCCTAAGTCTCCAAGCTCTTTACCCTGTGCACCCTCTGGTCCACCGGATTCAGGACTGTCTGCGCTTGCTCCACCTGGGGGGCGTCTCAGTGGCGTTCCTCTGGCTCCCGGGACACGCTGGTATCTGTGGAAATGAGGCGGCCGATATAGCGGCCAAGGCTGCAGTCTCTCTTCCTCGGCCAGCTCTTCAGTCTCTTCCGTTTACCGATCTACGGAGCGGTTTATGTCGCCAAGTCACTCATTTATGGCATGCGCATTGGTCAACACTTCCCCACAATAAATTGCGGGTAGTGAAAGCCCTTCCTTGCGCTTGGACCTCTTCCTCCCGAACGCGTCGTCGGGAGGAGGTAATTTTAGCTCGACTCCGGATAGGGCACTGTCTTTTTAGTCATCGACATCTTTTAAGCGGTGATCCTCCCCCACTCTGTCCCCACTGCTCTCAGCTGTGGACGGTCAGACACCTTTTAATTGAATGCCCCTATTTTAATCCGTTACGCTCCCGTCTACAGCTATCGCCTGATCTATCGTCGATTTTAGCAGATGACACGCGCTCAGCTGACCGCGTTCTACAGTTTATTAGTGACAGTGAAATGACGTCAGTCATTTGAAGCTTTTTTTTGGGGGACAACCAACCCCTTTCTATAGTGGACTTTTAAGCATTCCTTCTGCCTTTAGTTTCTCAAATTTTCTGACTTTGTTTCCATTGCTGCTGATTTTAAATTTCGTTTTTTTCCTGTTTTCTACGTCACGGGCTGGGCGCTAATGACCATAGAAGTTTTGCGCCCTAAAACCACAAACAAAAAAAAAAAAAAAAAAACATACAACACTAACAGATATGAAATTAAAATAATTTTGCTACCTGCAATAGCATCTTGCACTGCATTTGACAACATTAACAAATTACATATCACATTAATCAATTGGCTGCCCATTTTGGGTTTTGGCAGCCTGTTATAAACAGTTTTTTTCCCCGCTTTGTCAAGTCTTCTATGCTGCCCATTCTGTATTTAAGGCATTCCACATTTCTTTTCAATTTGGCAACATTTGCTTGTAGCCCTTTCAGTACAGGGTTCACATATTTTACAACAGCTTTTAGAATCTGAAACTTCTAAGATAGTAACAGCAATTTTACATAGGTAACAACATTTTTATAAGAACATAAATTACAGTTAAAAACAGTATAGTAGCTTCATAAGATACATACATTATTTCATCTACAGCATAATATACATTTTTAGTCTGGTATGATTTCTTCATTTATTCATTCCTAGGTACATACAGTTTGAGATCCACTACATTATGGGCATCAAGGAGCTTCTTCGACTCTGGGTAGATTAAATAGTAGGCATTGTTGTGAGGTGTCTTGTACTGTGAATGGCCCATTATATATACATAAATTTAGAAATTTCGTGGTTAAGTTCACGTGATTATTCATGGATCTTCAGAAGAACATAGTTTCCAATTTTGAACACGGCAAACTTCAGGTTGCTACTGTGCCTTTTAGATCTCGTTATGGCTTTGTTTTTTCTTTTACCGATTCTTTCTTCTGGGCTAATCCCAAATCTGTAAATGGTGGGAACTCTAGTTTTTTCTCAATTAAACATTTGCTCTTAGTATTGAGCAGAATTTCCCCAGGAGTCAACTCAGTAAACCCATGAGGCAAGGTCTTCATTAAACTCTCAAATTCACATACAAATCTGCCCTACACACTGTGGTTATGGTGACAATAGATCCTAAATAACCATGCTATTTCTCTCATATACTGTTCAACAGGGTTGCTGCCTGGATAGTAGGCTGAAATATATTTAGTTTCTACACCATTCTGCTCCATGCCATCTTTCCAGGTTTTGGAATTAAATTGGGGCCATTATTGGGCAGTACTGCACTGGGTTTTCCAATGGTTCTCAAATACTGAATCATCCTATCGAATACTGACATTGCTGTCACCATTTTCAGGAGATACAATTTTATAAATTTAGAAAATACTTCCAAAATCACTAAAATACATTTACATTACCAGAAGTTGTGGGGAGGGGTCCATACAGGTCCACAGACAGTAAATCCATGGTATCTTTAGGTAGCGTGTTCTGCATTGGGCCTTCATTAGTTCTATTGGTTACCTTAGCTCCCTGGCAGATGTCACAAGACCTAATACGTTCAGTTACCTTTCGACGCTTACTATTGGCAATCACTATAACACTAGCCAATTTATCTAGACACTCTTTTGGCCCAATGATAGTGAAAATAATCTGACATCTGTATCAAATTGGGTAGGACAACACACCATCCATTCTTCAGTAATGAAGCCTCTCCTCTTATACAAGATACTTCTAAAAATCAAAATTTACTTATACAGATTTCTAATTCGGTTGCTCATTTTGATGATATCGCATGCCTTTGCAAATCTGTTCAAATTCATTTTTGCCTGATCTTCTTCATGTAATTAATTTGGAAAGTTCCATCTCCATTGCATTCCTTGAGTACTTCATCAGTACCATTGGGACAATTCATTGCCACATAATTTTTTCTACCCTTTACATAGCAGAGTTCATAATTAAATAGTTGCAGGTATAAAGCCCATTGGGTGAGCCTGCCAATTAGAAGGCAACAATCTTTAAGGAATGTTTGAGCTTTGTGGTCAATGTGTGATGATCTTAAAACCCCACCAATCTGTAAATTTCTTTAGGTCCCATAATATGGCCAAGGCTACCTCCTCTGATATAGTTTAGTTCCTATCTCCTGGAAAATTTCAATATCAATCCCATAGGTGCTACTGTCAGTATTCATATTGAAAGTCTGACAGTACTGGGTGATGTAAAACATTATCATGTCAAAGTTTAATCTTTAAAGATTCACAATCCTGTCCAAACAAAAGCACTAAATCTTTTTATAGGTTGTTAAAGTGTGGATTGTTGAAGGGTTTCCCCTTAACAAATTTTCTGTAAAATCCATACCAACCTATAAAGGCTTACAACTGTTTCCTATTTTTAGGTGGGGGAAATTTTTCTAAGGCACGTAACTTTCTCCAGGTTCTTATTAATGCCGGTATTAGTAATTATATGGCTCAAGAATTTAATTTCTAATTTTACAAGTTCACATTTCTATAATTTTAATGTGATGCCTCCTGCTTGAAGAGCAACAGTTTGGAGCTTTTTTTGCCAGTTTTCATTGGAGATAAATAAATCATCTACATAAATAGTTAACCTGGAACTCAACTCCTCCCCTAACACAAAGTCCAGAGCTCTAATAAACACTGCCAGATAGGTATTCAGTCCAAATGGAACTACTTTGTATCGATAACATTTCCCGGTAAACAGGATTGCTTTATATTCATGCGATTCTAGACTTAATGGGATTTGCCAATAGCCAGCAGTCACGTTGAAGCTGGTTAAATACCTCATTATGAAATTTTTGCAACATTTTGTCCAAATTTTCAGGCCTGTCCACCTCTCTTTTTACTTTGTTTAGAGTTTGTGCATCAATGGCAACATGTACTCCTCCATCCCTGTTTACAGTAAGTGGACTGATATATTCGCTGTTACTGTGTTATATCACTCCTCATTCCATAATCTTACCTGTTTCATTCTGCACGGCCTGTTGTTTAGAAAAAGGTACCGAATACGGTTCCACAAAGAATGGATCATGATCCAGAGTTGCAATACAGTATCCAAAATTTTGAGCCAGTCCGGGTTAGCCGAAAATGATCTACTGTCGCTTTCTAAGATAGTAATAAATTCCGCTTTCTCAGGGCCGGCCAGAAATTCTGCACGCGTGCGGTGCTCCTGCACATGTGCAACTTCTGGGTCACAGCGTGCATGCCGCAGCCATCAGCATTCATGTAGTGCACGTTTCTATGCACAGATGTCGCTTTATCCACTTGCTGGGGTACTCTGTACCAGCGCATTCTAGTGCTCTTTCCACAGCTTGCAAGCCAACCATGGGAAGGTATTTCGTGTATTAAAACATTTAAAATACTGAATACTGTCAGTCTACTCATTGAGACGTCTATTTTTATGTTACCAGTTTAACCCAGTAAGACAAGAAATACAGTTAACAACTGTGGGTTTCTATTAAGGCAGCTTGACTGACGGCACGCAAATACGCGTAATGTTTTTGATCTAGTATTTAAGAAAGAGAGCAGTTAGTGACTTACAGCGAACCTTATTGATGATTTTAAATAACATTAAACTAATGCAAGGTTTCCTATAACTAATTCTCGGTGCCCTCAGTTACACCCACATAATTTCTGTCTCACTGACCTCTGAACAGAATGATAACCGCAGACCTCTCGAACACCTACTATTTCAATACTATTATCAGTTCTGTCTAAAATCTGCATAATAACCGACAATTAGATGAAGGTTATTGTTTATCGACCTCAGCTGAGCGTAGCCCTTCACACATTAAAAAAACCGTAAATGTAAGTATACATTGGAACAATCGGTTTAATGAGCAATTTTCCTGATAATAATATACCATGGAGCAGAATGATGCAATAATGCACAGTTAGTAAACAATAATTTTTTATTCTGAAAGTAATAAATCCAAACACATTTATCACTGGTCATGAGAAATGATATAGTTAATATCGGGCATAAAAGGTCAGCTCATTGACGAACGCAAGCAGTTGTGAAGATTTTCATCACTTATGCTTGATATAAACCTTGATTTATTAATTTTTATGACTCAGAAAAACCTTTCATAAACATATGTCAACCCGAACATGGACATAAGTCTTGCGGCATCTTTGTGCAGGTGTGGAAATTCTTGTTGTGAAAAATTTTCGTAGAATTCTTTTGAACTTTGCACTTCAAAGAACTTGTCCTTCAGTCTTGTATTGCACTGTAGGTCGATCAGTTCCATCTGTAGATCATTCGGAGCATCTTCAACTGACGACGAGAACGGTCGGGCAAAGAGGCGAATGGCAGGAGGCAAACTCGTATCATCTGCAAATTGTGCTCGAAATTGTTCCTTAATTTTTCCAATTATTGATACGTATTCTTGAAATCTAGCACTTTCATGGACCAGTCCAGGAGTCGGGAAATGTGCAGTGTTTTCTGTCATTTGCTGGCGCTCCCAAAGCGCAAGCTTCCTTTCAAAGGCATTTACTTTTCCCACCATGTGAGAAATTAAATTATTTTCACCTTGCAAACTGACGTTCAGGCTGTTCATGTGAGACGTAATGTCCACAAGAAATGCAAGGTCTGATATCCAACAAGGGTCTTCCAACATAGGTTCACTTTTTCCCTTCTCATGTAAGAATGTTACTATGACCAAACGTAGATCAAAAAATATTTTCAGCATTTTACCTCAACTGATCCAGCGTACTTCAGTATAGTAAGCTATGTCACCGTACTCCGCTCCTAATTCCTCAAAGAACCGCCGAAACTGGCGATTCTTATGCCCATGTGTCTTCAGGTAGTTTACAGTATGCACAACAATTTGCATCACGTTTGCTAATGTTACTGATTTTGCACAAAGCGCCTCTCGATGCAGAATGTAGTGAATTCCGTAAGTCTCATTTGTGCGCCCTAGCTTTTGGCGCATCCGTGCTATCAGTCCTCTCCGGTAGCCTTGCATTGATGGTGCTCCATCTGTGGTCACTGAGCCTCACCGCCGGTCGGGGTGGCCGAGCGGTTCTAGGCGCTACAGTCTGGAACCGCGCGACCACTACGGTCGCAGGTTCGAATCCTGCCTCGGGCATGGATGTGTGTGATGTCCTTAGGTTAGTTAGGTTTAAGTAGTTCTAGGGGACTGATGACAACAGAAGTTAAGTCCCATAGTGCTCAGAGCCATTCGAACCATTTGAGACTCACCTATTCTAATCCATACCGACACCATCAATCGCTTGCTCGACAGCTTGGAGTAAGTCCGCACCTGTAGTAGTCCCTTTCAAAGGTACCAAGTCCAAAATGTCCTATGTTCCACAAAGTGCGTTATCGACACCTCGTATGTATATCACAACTTGGGCTGTATCTGTAAGATCTGTTGCTTCATCGAGCGCAATAAAACTAACGAAAATTAATTACAGGTTTCTTGACACTTTAGAAGAAATCAAGGCCTAAACCAGATAGTGATATTCGCCACTTGATCGTATTTGTTTTTCAAAGATTAAATTGTCTCTCGTTTCTTCATGTTCTGAATCGCATAATCGAAAATGGAGTTCACATGACGCTTCTTCTGAGGAAGTTGGCGTCTGTATCATAGTAATTATTTATGCGTAGTAGCTTGTGATGCCGGTCGGAGATGTACGTCCAAAAATCTCCTTTGCTTCTTTCTTTACTGGACAGCAGGTAAAATACCGCGTGTCCCTTCAACCAGTTGACGGCATTTTTCTTTGAGGTGGGGTATAATTCTTCTTCCGGGAATAAAAGCCACGTTGGCGTTATCAAATACGGCGGTTTTCTCTGCATAGTTGCTAATTTTTTTCTGATTGGCAACCATATATTATTTGCATTTCCACAGACAAATTGATGATCATCTCTGTCAATCAGGTTGCAAGTGGTACACGAAGGGGAATCAGCCAGATGAACGGAATGTAGTCTGGAGTTCGTAGAAAATTTCCTATTCACAAAATAATACCACAATGACTATGCCAAACGGCGGCTCGGCACTGGACCAACATTTTATACTCTTAAGGCACCTGAGAAACTTTGGACCGATTTTTCTCGGGATTTTCCGAGTAGTGTGTCCTAATATTTTAACCACGTGAGGTGTTAGGGGTCCACGCAAAATTTCGGACAAATCCCCGACCCCGTGGTCGTGTCATCACCTTGTGAGCTATGGTGGGGAGGTGGCTAACCTCCACCTGACCTGCGTTTACGTTTAGTGGTTTTGCTGTCTCCTCTTCGTTTATTGCTCTCACGTCAAACGAAAACAAAATAGATTTCTGTGGCCGGGAGCTATCAAGCGAAGTAAAATACATTGATATGAGTACGGTAGACTAAAATATGTTATTAGTTTCAGATTTTATTTTATTTCCACCTTCCTGGCAGGTGGGCCCTAATCGCCTTGCAGAACAATACTTCAGCTGTTTGCTGCATTTCAAAAGTGCACGTTTTCATCCAGCCAATTATTATGTTACTAGCAGCTGCAAACACGATTTAAGTTTTGACAGAAACTTGTCCAGTTTTTTAGGTATAATCTACCGTGGTTCCTTACATACTTCAGCACTCTCCCCATAAAATGCTGCAGGAATGCAATTATGCGAGACGAAATCCAAAGACGAGAGTATGTTCGATATCTGGCCTTCGGGTTTACACAAATTTGTGAATAGACCCGAAATTCTACAAGCGTAGAACCGCAAGTGTAGAGGCACATCCTGCAGAAATCTGCGCACTGTACCGTGTTGCCCGTTCGTGCAGCTGCCTCTTAACGTGATCTTATTTCGGCGATAACAGAACCAAGTCAGGAGCACGCCTTAGGTAGCCAAGGTGGCCGGTGACTGTCGATATGGACCAACAAAGAAACGTTTCCAACAGGTTGTAATCGACCTCCACGGAATCGGAATTTTCCATTAGTGCGGAAAGGCCTTCATTACGACACAGTCATGAACCAATGCTCTGTGCAGACGGGTGTTTATTTGGAATGATTCTTGTGATGATCGGGGCTAGGTTCTCACATAAGGCAAGCAATTTAAGAAGTAGAAACAGCACATCTTCACCCTTGGTGACGTCATTCGAAAAATGTAGTGTTGCACTGTGGTTCCAAACGGACATAAGAGACGTCACTTCGCTACTTGTTGCGCGAGGGTCCTTATAGGGTGGGCCATGACAGAGGCCTAAACATGCCAGGTTGAAAGTCAGTCACCAGTAAGCTTTCTTACGCGAGTGTGTTTTTTGATGAATGTGCCACTCATCGTGCAAGATCACTGGGCAGCTGATTCTTATTTTATTTCGGCATGAGATGTGCAAAATATCGGTGCTGGACTGAGATTCGAACTCGGATCTCCCTTTTCGTCACGTCTGATGCCTTTGTGTTGATACTTTCCACTGTTCGCCGCGCGGTCTGCGCGGCTGCCCCCATCAGAGGTTCGAGTCCTCCCTCTGGTATAAGCGTGGGTGTCGTCCTTAGCGTAAGTTAGTTTTAAGTTAGATGATGTGGCGGAGGGTACCTTGAGTACCTCTATCGGTTCTCCCTTCTATTCCAGTCTCGTATTGTTTGTGGAAAGGAGGATTGTCGGTATGCTTCTGTGTGGGCTCTAATCTCTCTGATATTATCCTCACCGTCTCTTCACGAGACGTAGGAGGGAGCAATATACTGTTTGACTCCTCGGTGAAGGTATGTTCTCAAAACTCTGACAAAAGTCCGTGCTGAACTACTGAGCGTCTCTCCTGCAGAGTGTTCCACTGGAGTTCATCTATCATCTCCGTAACGCTTTCGCGATTTGTAAATGATCCTGTAACGAAGAGCGCTGCTCTGCATTGATCTTCTCTATCTCTTCTATCAACCCTATCTGGCACGGATCCCACACTGCTGACCAGTATTCGAGCAGTGGGCGAACAAGCGTACTGTAACCCACTTCCTTTGTTTTCGGATTGCGTTTCCTTAGGATTCTTCCAATGAATCTGTCTGGCATCTGCTTTACCGACAATCAACTTTATATGATCTTTCCATTTTAAATCACTCCTAATGCATACTCCCAGATAATTTATGGAATTAACTGCTTCCAGTTCCTGAGTTGCTATATTGTTGCTAAATAATATGGGATCTTTCTTTCTGTGTATTAGCAGCACACTACACTTGTCTACATTGAGATTCGATTGCCATTTCCTACACCATGCATCAATTCGCTGCAGATCCTCCTGCATTTCAGTACAATTTTCCATCATTCCAACCTCTCGATATACCACAGCATCATCCGCAAAAAGCCTCAGTGAATTTCCGATGTCATCCACAAGGTCATTTATGTATAATGTAAACAGCAACAGTCCTACGACACTCCCCTGCAGCACACCTGAAATCACTCTTACTTCGGAAGACTTCTCGCCATTGAGAACGACATGCTGCGTTCTGTTATATAGGAACTCTTCAATCCAGTCACACAATTGGTCTGTGAACCTGTGTCTATGGCCCTCTTGAGTCTTGTGGACTTCTAGTTTCCATAAAATTCATTATACTCGAACGTAATACGTGTTCCAAAATTCTACAACTGATCGACGTTAGGGATATAGGTCTATAGTCCTGCACATCTGTTCGATGTCCCTTCTTGAAAACGGCGATGACCTGTGCCCTTTCCCAATCCTTTGGAACGCTACGTTCTTCTAGAGACCTACGGTACACCGCTGCAAGAAGGGGGGCAAGTTCCTTCGCGTACTCTGTGTAAAATCGAACTGGTATCCCCATCAGCTCCAGCGGCCTTTCCTCTTTTGAGCGATTTTAATTGTTTCTCTATCCCTCTGTCATCTATTTCGGTATCTACCATTTGGTCATCTGTGCGACAATCTAAGAGAAGGAACTACAGTGCATTCTTCCTTTGTGGAACAGCTTTGGAAAAAGACATTTAGTATTTCGGCCTTTAGTCTGTCATCCTCTGTTTCAGTACCATTTTGGTCACAGAGTGTCTGGACATTTTGTTTTGATCCACCTACCGCTTTGACACAAGACCAAAATATCTTAGGATTTTCTGCCAAGTCAGTACATAGAACTTTACTTTCGAATTCATTGAACGCCTC
Source organism: Schistocerca serialis cubense (assembly GCF_023864345.2). Classification (NCBI taxonomy): domain Eukaryota; kingdom Metazoa; phylum Arthropoda; class Insecta; order Orthoptera; family Acrididae; genus Schistocerca; species Schistocerca serialis. Next base: position 136,485,334 of record NC_064648.1, on the reverse strand, counting down.
TCGCATGGCCCTCCTCACATTACATTTCGCTTCGCATAATTTTTTGTTTGCTGTGAAGTTCCCTTTGTTTCCGCAGCAGTTTTCTAACTCGGTTGTTGTACCACGGTGGCTCTTTTCCATCTGTTACGATCTTGCTTGGCACATACACATGTAACGCATATTGTACGATGGTTTTGAACTTTGTCCACTGATCCTCAACACTGTCTGTGCTTAAATCAAAACTTTTGTGTTGAGCCGTCAGGTACTCTGAAATCTGCTTTTTGTCACTTTTGCTAAACAGAAAAATCTTCCAACCTTTTTTAATATTTCTATTTATGGCTGAAATCATCGATGCAGTAACCAGTTTATGATAGTTGATTCCCTGTTCTGTTTCAAATAGTTCGGGTCTGTTTGTCACCAGAAGGTCCAATATGTTATCGCCACGAGTCGGTTCTCTGTTTAACTGCTCAAGGTAGTTTTCAGATAAAGCACTTGAAAAAATTTCACTGGATTCTTTGTCCATGCACCTGTTATGAATGTTTGAGTCTCCCAGTCTACATCTGGCAAAGTAAAATCTCCACCCAGAACTATAACATGGTGGGGAAATCTACTTGAAATATTTTCCAAATTATCCTTCAGGTGCTCAGCCACAACAGCTGCTGAGCCAGGGGGCCTATAGAGACATCCAATTACCATGTCTGAGCCTGCTTTAACCGTCACCTTCACCCAAATTATTTCACATTTCGGATCTCCGTCAATTTCCTTCCATACTATTGCACTTCTTATCGCTATAAACACGCCTTCACTTTCACTGTCCAGCCTGTCTCTGTGATATACATTCCAATCTGAATTTCATTACTGTTTACATTTGGTTTCAGCCAACTTTCTGTCCCTAGTACTATGTGGACATTGTGACCGTTTATTAATGAGAGCAGTTCTGGGACCTTTCTATACACGCTCCTGCAATTCACTAATAGCTTATTAATATTGTTATTCCCCATTGCGTTTTGCCTACTACTACCTTGTCGCGTCTCAAGAGGGGTCTTGTCGGGCCTAGGGAGGGAATTATCTAACCTAAAAAAAACCACATGTGCAATCCACACGTACTCCGATACCCTTGTAGCCGCTTCCTCACGCCTGACATATTCAGGGGGATCCTACATTTCTTGAGCCGATAGCGAACATCGGGAAATTTGCACCCCAGATCTCCGCAGAATCGTCTGAGCCTCTGGTTTAAGCCTTCCACTCGGCTCCAAACCAGAGGACCGCGGTCGGTTCTGGGAACGATACTACAAATAGTTAGCTCTGATTCCACCCCGCGAGCGAGGCTTTCTGTCTGCGCCAACCCCGGCAACCACCTGTACTAACTGATGATGACCTCTGAATGCAGACGGCAGGAGTCATTGGTGCCGACATGAGCAACAATTTGCAGTCGGGTGCACCCAGTGCTATCTATCGCCGCCGGCAGGGCCTCCTCCACATCTCCGGTGAGACCCCCCGGCAAGCAGACAGAGTGAACACTGGCCTTCTTCCCCGACCTTCCCGCTATTTCCCTAAGGGGCTCCATCACCCGCCTAACGTTGGAGCTCCCAATAACTAATAAACCCCTCCCCCCCGTGTGCATGCTCGGACCTTGCTGAAGGAGCGGCCACATGTCCACTCACAGGCAGAGTGGGCGATGCCACACGGCCAGCCTCCACACTTACCCTCCGCCTCGTGCGCCGCGAACGCCGCTGAACCCGCCACTCCCCTTGGGGAGAGGGTGGCCCAACCGCGCCAGATACCCGCATGTCTCGACAGCAGGAACCGTGGGTGAAGCATGTGTAACACCTGGGCTGTACCATGCGACGCACCAGACTCCCCACTGCCGCTACACTCAGTGGCAGCAGCCTGAAGACGGCTGACCGCGGCCATCAACACGCTCAGCTGTTCGCGGACAGTGGCCAGCTCCCCCTGCATCCGTACACTGCAGTCACACATCGTATCTGTCCTAAGAAATCAATTTACTGTAGAGAGTTAATAAACTTTTAACTAGACTGCTAATTCACTAAAGGCGGCTGTCTGTTGGCTGAACTGTGGTTACTAGACACTTCTTGTAGAAAACAATGAAAAAAGCACTACCTGTCTAAGACTGTATTCAAAACACTAGCACTGCTGGCACTATGGCTGACTAAAGGGACTCTTGAGATCAGTTACTGCCCTGAATGGTGGTTACAAAATTAATGGTGCGCGTTCTTGCCTGGAGAGTGAAAATGATAATGCATGAGGTAACTGGCCCCTAACGAACTACGGTGGGTAGAGGCAGATAAAGTATTCAAACTGTCCGTGAATGTTGCGACATCGTAGCTGCGGCACATGTTCACACGCTCGAATGCGCCATAATGTCGCTCGATTTCGGGAATGCTTTCGATAGGGTGAGTCACCAGTGCCTTCTTGAAACAATGACCGTACTGGATTTTCTGCAATATTTTGTCAAGGTAATTGGTATAATGTTGAAGAACAACAGTTTCCAAATCATGATCAGTGGTCAGCTAACAAGGCAGCTCGCACTCAAGAGCTGTGTGCGCTGAGGTGGTCCTGTGTGGAGGGCCTCGTTCGCCACTGCTGCTGAGGCCCTGCTAGCCGCTCAGTAGAAACGGCTAGGAGGGCTGCACGCATGCGGACACACACACACACACACACACACACACACACACACACACACACACACACACACATACCGCCAGAATGTCGTGTGTTGGGCGTACACAGGTGATGTGGATGTAGTGATCGTTGGCGACAACGACTGGGAGAAGGCACTGCAGGTCACCAGCAAATCCGAACTTGCATCAGGTTCAAAGCTAAGCAACACTAAACCACACATCATGAATGTGGGGTGCGGAATATTTTTGCGAAACATGCGAGACCTCAGTCCAAGTTCTGGCTCTGGACTACAGGTCTAACGTAAATCGTACTGCAGCTGCAAACTCTAAGTGCTTGCCAGTGTGCCAGTTGGAGTCAAAGAATATAAGGCGAGAAGAGTTAACGACCTCAAAAGGGCACACTTTGCGCATATGTACATGGTCACTAAAGTCAACTGCGTGGCACATGTTTTACCCATACCACGTGAAACAGCAGCAAGATTTCTGTCAGCTACGAATCATTTTCTAATTCGTGGTAATATTTTTAAGATAAAGTTTGACACGTTGACCATCTCAGTCGGAAACAGGGGTGGGGATTAAATCTCACCGACTTTGGGAGAAAGTGAGAAACTTTATTCGTGTGTTCAACACACGACATGCGGAAGAAGACACAGACGACCCTCACGCCGCACTTACCAGACGAAATTACTCCCACTGTCTCGAATCCACCCACAGATGTACGGCACATCGCCAATGGCTTTTATCAATTTGAACAATTTTGATTCCAACTCAGTTATACTCAAACCAAAGTTGGCCGTCGAACATGGTAAAAGTCAAGAACATGTGCGTGGAATTAATGAGAAGCAAAAGCGGAAACGTGACTGTACAAAAGTGGCCGCACTACAGCTGGAGGGCCATTTCGACAAACATCGGCAACCCTCACCTACCAACAAGTGTGAAAACTACTCGGTAGAGGGCAGTAAACAGGAAAGTAGCAACCAAAGCGAAACTTGAGGCAGTCCACCTGGGTGGTCGGCAGCACGTGAGAGAATTACGACCTGATAGCAGGCGAGGTTTGTACGTGCTCAAGTGAAGGACATCTGGTGAGTTATCATACAATTGTTAGCCACAATAACACGAACTCTGCTCCCAGTACCTTGCCTTTCAATTTTTTTTGAATCGTAGCGACGTGCCTTGTGAATGAAGGAATGCTGTAAACTGGCTAAGAGGGCAGACAACGTACCACCTGCCAGCAGAGGGAGAGGAGACGGGCGGGCGCTGCGTGGGTCGCCGCACGCACGCCGGCCACAAGCGGGCCACGGGGCGGAGGCGGAAAACTGCGAGAGGAACTTCGCAACATGTTTCAGTACATACAGTTACGTGGTACAGTGTGCAAACTGAATAGAAAAAGGCGTAAACGCAAGAACATCATAATGAATCGTCCTTAAGCTCTTTTGTGTTAAACGGTGTTTCTTACTGCCTTACTTATTTTTAAGGAAACAGAAATCTAATTTGAAATACGTAGGTCAGAAGCACTCTATTTTGTGTTGAAGGAATCTCGGAGGAAAAGCTGGTCCTCACGACAGAGCACATGGTACTTTTTAGTACACTTTATTTCACTTCGTTCCGTATGTCGAAACTCCTTTTAACCAGAAGCGACTGCACTGATTTCTGCTGTTCTGCGTTACATTCATCGTCACCCGCTGTATCAGGAATCGCAGCACGGAGCTTCCGGCGCGTGCAGTACTCGGGGATGGCAGAAGACCAACTTTCCAAACGAGCCTCGGGAACTGAGGCATTGGGCGAGTTACAAGATGTGGCGAAATAAATCGGAAAGCAGACCATCGTGAACACAGGGCTTGGAAGGCGTCGCTCTCAGCTCAGTTTGTGTGCAAACATGGTCTTTCAGATGAAGTGCTAAAAATGAAAAAAAATTAGCAATAAAAAATAAAAAAATTATGCGCGAAAATAGCGCAGCAACTCGGTGACAGGTATGGGGCAGGCGTCGTGGCCAGACCTCGGAATGGTTAAAAAATTAAATGAAAGAAAAGGTGTTAAGGGCGCGAGTTTCTAGTTTGCATGAATTTTAATTCGTGGTAATAGTTGCTACTTAAGAAAAAGTTGAAATGATTCTTGCTACATATGCTGAAGGTCTGGGTTCGTTTCTCACATCCGGCAATCATTTTTAACAAGCATCAGCAGCATCTCTCCCACCTCTGGTAGCCTGGAGGAGAGTCGCTACAGGTTGGGCCCTGACAAAGGCGGAAGTCACGCCAGGTCGAAACTCTGTCACCAGTCACCTTTCTTAAGCGATATTTTTTTAAAATCAATGAGCCAATTCCTGTACAAGGCCGCAGCGCACTTGACTCTTACTGTATTCGAGCCTGAGACGTGGAAAATATTGACGATGGCCTGGAATTCGAACTCAGATCTCCATTTTCGTCACGCTTGATCACTTTCAGATGATGCATTTCCACTGCTTCATTGTCTCCACTTGTCTGCAAAGTCATACAGACATTCACAAGAGACACATCCCTGGGTTCGAATCCTGGCATGTCACTTTAAGTTGCAGCATGAGCTCAGCAAAATAAATGTGAGAAATTATTCTGATTTTACCAATTCTCTGGGCTTTGTTAACAATAATGGTGGTACTGGTTTCGAGTCCCAAGTCAGACGGGCAGGTTTTCGTCCTGTCGTGTCAGTTTCAAACATGCCACTCCGAGCTACTGGTGAAAGAGAATAGTACAGTCGAGGTATCTTTGTATGTAGTCAACAACGATGTGTCCAGGTTTCGATTCCTAGTCAGTAGAAAATTTTCATCATTGAATTTAAAATCATGACATGTCCACATTTCGCTGCTCATGAACTAAATCAATATATAACGTTTATGCGTGACTAGAGGTCAGTGTCGATAGGTGTTGGTTTCGAATGCCCATTACACAAAACACTTTCGTTTCCTGGTTTCAGTTTGTCATCTCATTGCTGGTTAAAAATGACGATTTCTGACGTTTCATTCTGCTTAGTTAACCATCCGATTAAGTGCTGCGTTCGAATCTCCGGGAAACACAAAACTTTATGGCAGATCATTTCAAGTTTCAACTTGCACAGAGTTTGTTACTTTTGACTGAAACCATGCTCGAGATATTTCTTCTTTACTTGTTAGATTGCATTCCCGGATTGTAGCGAAGTAAGAAAACTTTTGTCATGTCTTTTAAAGGAGGATGCTGCTTTCTGAGGTTTCATTTATTGCAATAAGTTTGAATATGCAAGCGTAATGGCTGTGTAATGTCCAATAACACGATTCCTGGTATTTACATTATCGAAGTGTCAATTTGCATGTAAACCGATAATCACACAGAGCAGTTTTCTCTTGTGGTCTCGTGCAGTGAACATTTTGTACAGGCAAAGGCTGTACCGAAAACAGAGCAGAGGAACAATGTTACGAGGACTGATTACAAATCAGGCGAAACACAATTCAGGTGAAACACAATTCAGATCGTTCCGTAAAGTTTCTGGCGTGCAGCCGCATAAATTCAGCCTCTTCTCCTAATATTTCGGCCGAACACCGTCCCGCCATCTCCAGAGTGAGCCGAGGTGACTGACGCTGCCGCACTTGGTCCGTCCTATTAAACCCGAGGACCGAACCACTGAATTCATGCGGCTGCACGCCAGAAACTTTATAGAACAGTCCTTACTCCGAAAAAACTATGATGAACAACTGAGGTCGTTCAGATGATTTTGAGCGTGATAGCACATGTTAAATACATGTGCGTATGCTATGAGGCCATAAAATCTCACACACACACACACACACACACACACACACACACACACACACACACACACACTTTTTTTTATGGGGGTGGTGTTGGCGAGTTGGTGTTTATGTCTCACATGTTTTGAATAAATTGTTGTCTATGTGTCAGAAAGTTTCAGTGTTTGGTGAGGCTGAATGAAGAAAACTGCCGGTAACTGCAGTGAATTTTTTTTTGCGTGCACACCAGGAAAATGTCTGTTTGAAAACCAGGAGACGGGATTCTTCTTGTGTGTGACGTCTGGCAGTGAAGCTGCAGACAGAGACCAGTATCAACTGCAAGAAGCCTGTTCTGTAGTGGAGGTGAGCGACTGGTTAGGTGTAGCGTCCCGAGAGTGAAGGAACTGACTTGCAGCAATGAGTGTGACAAAATGTGGTAATGAAATTCTTTCAGAGGTTGTATTATGCTATTTGTAATGGACGATTAATGAAGATTTTCTTATGAGGGCGATAGAACAGATGTACTGTAATTTAATACATACACACAATTGCGCATTGTTTTGTACTGTGGGAGGGGGAATACGGTAGATTTGTTTCAGGACAGATTTGTATTCGCAACAGTTGTTTCCTCGTGTGGCTGTTTTCCCCATTGTGTGCTGTGTGTTTGCAGCAGAGAGTGGCAGTTTGTGTGTTTTTTGCAGGAGCCTCTCTGCAGAGGAGAGGGCCAGGAGGCTGATCCAGGCGGCTGAGCAGGGGGCAGTGGGGGAGCTGAGTGCGCTGATCACCGCAGGGGCCGACGTGGGGGCGAGGGGCGAGGGTGGGTGGACCGCCCTGCACTGGGCAGCGTACAGGGGAGACGTCGAGGCGGCGAGGCTGCTGGTGGGGGCGGCGGTCGACGCCAGGGACAGCAGGGGGTGTACGCCGCTGCACTGTGCGGCAGCCTATGGCCGCGCAGAAGTGGCGGCTGCGCTGCTCGATGCGGGGGCCGACAGGAGAGCCACAACTGGTGATGGGCGGACAGCGCTGGACATCGCCAGGCAGTACAACAGGAGGCGGCTGGTGGAGATGCTGTCATGAGGCAGACATTCCAGCGAACTCTGTGCAAAAAAACAGGAGAACTGAAAGAGTTTGTAGGAGAGCAATATTCATAATTTTTTAAATAAAGATCCAAAAAATTCAATCCTATTGTGACTCACTAATTTCAGACCTCTTCAAGCAACATACAACACACAAATACTCTAAGGAACGTTGTAGCAAAAGCCAGACAACGCCAGATAACAGCAAAATAATTCAGGTAACAACGGACAATCCTTCTCTCAAGAAAAATGTCTCGAGTACACTTTCAGACTAAACTTGGCAAAAGTCAACAGTTCACTGTGAACAAACACAACTGCTCTATAATATCTGATCGCCGAAAAGTATTTCACACCAGTCTGCAAGGTGCTGCATCAGACTACTCTAATTTGCAACATACCGAGATTAACGCTATATGAGTTCTATCACCAGAATTTTCGCTCCTGATGTCAGACTCAATTGCCGGCCGCGGTGGTCTCGAGGTTCTAGGCGCGCAGTCCAGAACCGCGCGGCCGCTACGGTCGCAGGTTCGAATCCTGCCTCGGGCATGGATGTGTGTGATGTCCTTAAGTTAGTTAGGTTTAAGTAGTTCTAAGTTCTAGGGGACTGATGACCACAGCTGTTAAGTCCCATAGTGCTCAGAGCCATTTGTACCATTTGAATCGGACTCAATTTACTTCTCCATATTCAGCAAACATTCTACTCTACCGTAGCTGTTGTGTTTAATAACAACGAGATCGTAGTAGCAGTATGCACACTACATAATGCGACTATCATCTGGAACCATACAGTCAGTCTACATTTAACTAAACACAATCAGACCACAAGATCACATGCATACAAAATATGAAGGAAATCCTCTCTATCTGGTACTGTTGTCTCTACTTGACGTAAAAGATGGCAACAAGCAAAGTAATTCTAGTTGTATTAGAGACAGAACACCGAGGCCCGAATTTCAGCACACGAAAGCAATTTCGCAACGACGCAAACGAGTCTCCACACTCATTGGTCACAACGGCACAGCTGAGACGGTAACGCAAGTCGTGCAACTACAGGTAGTAAAATTACACTTACCTTCACTCATACATCGAGTAAATAAGTGTAGTGGAGAGTGTACGCCTGTCAGCTGCTGTCACCTCACTTCACTCCCTGTGGCCGTGCTGCGGTCGCAGCTGACCCAGCTCGCCGCTCCCTGCCAGTCCGTGACTCCTGCCACAACTGTCAGCGTCCCCTCTGCTTGTGAGGTGCCAGCAGGCAAATGGCAGAACAGTCCGTAAGGCCGTCACTCAAACTTCACTCACAAAGAGTACTGACAAGGCGCAGAAGAAATGCTCAGGCACAACATTGCCTTCATGAATCTTTTCAACAGTAAAATTTCTTCTCCGAGACCTTCGTTGTTCACGTCTACACTGTAGCAAGATTCGTCGTTTCCCACAGGCTCTTGGACCGGAGAATCGTGTTCGCTTACATAGTTCCATGGGAAACGGAATGTGTCCGTGTTGCGTGTGGCTGCACGCAGTACAGTCAAGTTCCCTACAGCTGTGTAATAACGTGGCAAACATTTAGCTGAAAACTATTCCTCGAGCTATGGTTTAAATCGTCCCCTGCTGCTTCATCAACAAAGCGTTTTCTTCTGCCCTGCCGTTTCTCTCCGTCATCAGTCATTACATTCAGTTCAGGTGATATTCCAATATTTTCTGCTACTTCGCAACTTCCTGCATAAATAGTATCCCAACATTTCTCAGCTGATTTAATTCTTCTGCGAGACTCTTATTACTACTACTTGAAACATATGTTTCTCCGGTTTGAAGTAGAACTTTACGTATGTTTATGCAAGTAATAATTTCAAACACTTCTGAATACTCATTAGTTTAATGTGTTGCTCCAAGTTATTAGCAAGTTCAGCCGTCCATTGTAATCCTGGCAAATTCTCGGCAAATGGATGCATGGCACCTACCCACACAGACCCTCTCGTTGCCGATATTTTCTTTTAAAACTTTCCGTAGCTACCACTTTCATTTTAACCCCCCAGGGGGTTCACAACTCTTTTGTGGACACGTGCGTAGTGAGCACGGGACCCCGAGCTAATGTGGCCCTCCTTCCTTTCCGGGTTGCATACCTTCCCTTTCCTCATCCTTCCCCCTCCCCCAACTTCGCCCCCCCTCACCTCTGGCTCTTTCCTTCCCTTTCTCCCCCTCTGGTAGTATGGTTTGTGCCTACGTCCGGAGACGGACGCTCTTAACTGTTACAAATTCCTTGCTTTCTATACTTGCAAGTCTTCGTCCTTCCTCTGTCCTTCTCTTTTCCTTCCCGCTTCTCTCTGCACTTTTCTCCGCTGCGGCGTTTGAGACCCCTCTTCTTTCCTTTCCCTTTCTCTTTTTTCCTCCCTGTGCGTGTCTGAAGGCCAACCCATGCACTTCCATGCGTAGCCGGTGATGGGTAACGCGTAATTCCCCGCCCCGGGTAGACAGGTAGGACACGTACGTACCCCCTGGTAATGGCCAGGCCCAGGGAGGGGTGATTACCTGAGCTGGTACCTCCCGAAAGTGCCGATTGGTCCCTCCGTCCGTTTGTCGGGAGGTGTGACCTGAGGTGTGAACAATCACCTAAGGCGGGAGTGCCCTCAGTGAGGGCCCCCACAAGGGAGGAGCGCGCCATCGGAGACGCTGGTAATCATGGGGGATTCTTCCGCAATGGTTTCCTCACCTTCCAGTATGTCTGCTCACAAACGTAAGTTCACTGACTCTCAGCCATAGACAGTTCTTCCATTGTTGCCACAGTTCCTTGTTGTTTCTCGGTCTGACGAAGGTCACGACTTATCCACGGTCAACCCTTTCATTATTCAGAAAGGTGTCGACACAATTGCAGGTCCTGTAAAGTCTTGTTCCGGATTACGGAATGGCACCCTGTTGTTAGAAACAGTCAGTGCCCTCCAGGCACAAAATTTGCTGCGTACTTCTCTGCTCCACACCTTCCCTGTCCGGGTGGAACCGCACCGTACCTTAAATTCCTCGTGTGGAGTTGTTTATACACGCTCCCTCGATGGATTGTCTGACGAAGAAATTCAGCACTACCTGTCTGACCAGGGCATAACGGCTTTTCATAGTTCTGAAAAGGGTTGACACGAACATCATTCCAACCCGCACTGTCTTCTTGACATTTGACAAAGTTCAATTCCCATCGAAAATCAAAGCAGGCTATGAGATAATTTCCGTTCGCCCTTATGTCCCAAACCCTACGCGTTGCTATCGGTGTCAGCGGTTCAATCACACCAGCCAGTCCTGTTCCAATCCGGCCATCCCCCTGCAGGTTCGGGGGTTAGAATAGGCCCGCGGTATTCCTGCCTGTCGTAAGAGGCGACTAAAAGGAGTCTCACATGTTTCGGCCTTATGTGATGGTCCCCTCTCGTGTTTGACCTCCATCTTTCTAAATTATTCCGAAGAGCGAGCCAATTGGGGAAGGGCGCCTTACGTGGTGCACTGTATCCGTCGTGCATTGAGACCTTTAGCCGGCTTTTTCGTCGTTGCAATGGTGTCCCGCTCGTTTTCCATCTCTTGGGCGAGGATACGTCCCTGGGTGCGATTCCCACGCTGCACTCTGCAGTGTTTCTTTTAACTGCGACGACGACCTTGGACAGTTTTGCACCTAAGATCCAGCACGGTAGCCAGTCCGTTGTGGTGGGGCCGCCATGTACCCTCTTAGTTGTAGCCCCCTGACAACACAGGGATCGCTCTACTGATGCCTGCGCCGTTAACTCCCCACGTATGCCAAGGAGTAGATGCACGTCTCCCTGGGGCATCAGGACTCCCGGCAATGGACATCCTGCCAGGTGGCTATTGCTGCGGCTGGGTGGCGCCCGTGGGGAGGGCCCTTGGTCGGAGTAGGTGGCATCAGGGCGGATGACCCGCAATGAAGCGTGGTACATCATCTCTCGCTGGCGGCCAGCCGCCAGCCGTCTCTAAGCGTTCTCGGGCTCAATTTAATGCTGAAAAGTACAATCCGAAAACGTTCCCTTCTCTGGCCACGCTGTGGGAGGAGCGTAAGTCTCAGGATGGAGGTACTAGTTATTCGCCCCGATTCTTAGTTTGTACGAGAGCTGATGGGGAGTCTTTTCTCTCCACAAAGCCTCAGTTCTTCGTCGAGCATTTAGAGGACAAGTTTGGGGAGGTGGAGGGCTTGTCAAAAATGCGCTCTGGATCGGTCCTGATCCAAACGGCATCCTCTGCCCAGTCACGACGGTTGCTTGCTTGTGACAAGTTGGGGGATGTTGCTGTTACGATCACGCCGCATAAGAGTTTAAATATGGTTCAGGGAGTTATTTACCACAAGCACCTTCTTTTGCAGTCTGATGACGAGCTGCGCGCCAACTTAGAGCGCAGGGGTGTACATTTCGTCCAGCGCGTTCATCGGGGTCCGAAGGAAAATCAGATAGCTACCGGTGCCTTCATCTTGGCCTTCGAGGGTGATACGTTACCGGAAAAGGTCAAGGTGATGGTCTACCGATGTGACGTCAGGCCCTATATTCCTCCCCCGATGCGGTGCTTCAAGTGCTGGAAGTTCGGCCATATGTCTTCCCGCTGCACTTCCAGCCTGACGTGTCGAGATTGCGGACGCCCGTCTCATCCCGATACTCCATGTGCCCCGCCTCCCATCTGTGTCAACTGCGGGAAGCACCATTCACCTTGCTCGCCTGACTGCAAAGTCTTTCAGAAAGAGCGCAAAATTATGGAATATAAGACCCTGGACCGGCTGACCTATACTGAGGCCAAAAGGAAATATGACACTCCATCCTGTGAGAATGACATCTTCTTATGCAGCTGCTACGACAACTGTGCTAGCCCCATCAGTTTAGAGACTTCCAGCCAGCTCGATAAGCAGTACGACTCCTCCTGCCCCCTTGCCTGTGGGGGGCTCTACCCAACCGGTTGCTCCTGCACCACCTACCTCAGGAGCAACCTCCTCCCACCAGTCGGGGACGTCCGTCCCCGCTTCTCAGCCGGAGAAGCGTCTAACTTCTTCGGCTACTCTCGCCCATAAGAGTTCCCTTGGGACCCTCCCTTCCCAGGGTTCCACCAGCGGGAAGGATGACGGCCGCCAGTGGCATAAGTCCTCACCAGCGGCCGGGCGTAGGGCTTCACGATCCTCCTCTGTCCCAGAGACTGAATCGATGAAGCCTTCCCAGCCGGTGCAACCCAAGGTTCAGCGAGAGAAGTCCAAGCGAAAGACCTCTAAGGCCAAAGAACTTGCGGTGGCGCCAACCCCACCGCACCTTTCGCGCTCTGCGTCTGAGGATGCAGTCGAGATTCTAGCATCTGCTGAGGACCTTGATCTCGCTGGTCCCTCAGACGCCATGGATGCCTCTCGTACGGGTACTGAATCGGTGGCAGTGAGTGAACAAGCGGCGTAAATTGCCTTCCCAGGCCTTTCACACCTTTCTCAGCCATGGACAATATCATACTCCAGTGGAACTGCGGCAGTTTTTTCCACCATCTAGCTGAGCTCCAACAACTTATCAGCCTTCACCCTTTCTTCTGCATTGCTCTTCAGGAAACTTGGTTTCCAGCAATGCGAACCCCCGCCCTCCGTGGCTATCGGGGTTATTATAAGAACCGGGCAGCATATGAAAGGGTGTCGGGTGGCGTCTGCCTCTATGTCCTTCACACTCTGCACAGCGAGTCTGTCCCTCTCCACACACCTTTAGAGGCTGTCGCTGTTCGGGTGTGGACGCCACAGGCTGTTACCGTCTGCAGTCTTTACCTTCCACCGGATGGTGATGTCTCGCAGCATGTCCTGGCTGCGCTGATAGCCCAATTGCCGCCACCTTTCTTGCTATTGGGCGACTTCAATGCCCATAACCCTCTGTGGGGTGGGTCAGTGGCAACAGGTCGAGGCGCCATCGTTGAGCATTTATTGTCGCAGCTCGATCTCTCGCTGTTAAATGATGGTGCCTTCACACACTTCAGTGTGGCGCATGGCACATACTCCGCCATTGACCTTTCAATATGTAGCCCTAGCCTCTTACCGTCTGTCCAATGGCGTGTGCATGACAACCTGTGTGGTAGTGACCACTTTCCGCTCTTTTTGTCACTACCACAGCATCACTCTTCTGGGCGCCCTAGCAGATGGGCTATGAATAAGGCTGACTGGGACTTGTTCTCCTCCACTGCCGCTCTTGAGTCTCTCTCTAATGACGACATTGATGCGGTGGTTCAATCGGTCACCACCGGCATCGTTACTGCCGCCGAATCTGCCATTCCCCGTTCTTCTGGGTCCCCTCGGCGGAGGGCTGTGCCTTGGTGTTCGCCTGAGATCGCTGAAGCGATTAAAGATCGCCGGCGGGCGCTCCAGTGTCACAAGCGACATCCCTCCTTAGACCACCTTATCGCCTTCAAACGGCTGCGTGCGCGGGCCCGCCTCCTTATCCGCCAAGGCAAGGAGGAGTGCTGGGAGCGGTATGTGTCCACCATTGGCCTCCATGTCACTCCTTCGCAGGTCTGGGCCAAGATTCGACGCGTCTACGGCTATCGGACCCCTGCCAGCGTCCCTGCGCTCTCACTGAATGGAGCCGTTTGTACTGACTCCGACGTCATTGCCAATCGCTTAGCAGAGCATTTTGCTATGAGTTCCGCTTCTGCGAATTACCCCCAGGCCTTCCGCTCCATTAAAGAGCGGATGGAACGTCGGAGCCTTTCGTTTCGCACCAACCACTCAGAATCTTACAATGCTCCATTCAGTGAGTGGGAATTTCGCAGTGCCCTAGCTGCTTGCCCTGATACCGCTCCTGGGCCAGATGGCATCCACTGTCAGATGCTGAAACACCTTTCAGTGGACTGCCAGCGGCGCCTTCTCGATCTTTACAACCGTCTTTGGGTCGAGGGGGGGTTTCCGTCGCAATGGCGGGAAGGCGTTGTCATCCCCGTTTTGAAACCTGGAAAGACCCCTCTGGAGGTGGACAGCTACCGCCCCATTAGCCTCACCAACGTTCTTTGTAAGCTTCTCGAACGGATGGTGAGCCGGCGCTTAAATTGGGTACTGGAGTCTCGGGGCCTTCTGGCTCCGTCTCAGGGTGGGTTCCGGAAAGGTCGCTCCGCCGCCGACAATCTGGTGAGCCTGGAGTCGGCCATCCGTACTGCCTTTACCCGCCGTCAGCACCTGGTCGCTGTCTTTTTCGACATGCGGAAGGCGTACGATACGACATGGCGTCATCACATCCTTTCTACGCTTCATCGATGGGGTCTTCCGGGCCCTCTGCCGATCTTCATCCGCAATTTCCTGTCGTATCGTACCTTCCGCGTGCAAGTCGCAGCCTCCTATAGTTCCACCCACGTCCAGGAGAACGGTGTGCCACAGGGTTCTGTTTCAAGTGTCTGCCTGTTTTTAATAGCCATTAACGGGCTCGCTGCGGCCGTGGGAAATTCTGTCTCTGCTTCCCTGTATGCTGACGACTTCTGCCTTTATTACAGCTCTACTGGCATTGCTGCTGTTGAACGTCAGCTACAGGGCGCTATCCGTAAGGCGCAGTCTTGGGCTGTAGCGCATGGGTTTCAGTTTTCGGCAGCCAAGACCCGCGTTATGCATTTCTGCCGGCGCCGAACAGTCCATCCTGAGCCGCGGCTTTATCTTGCCGATGAACTTCTTGCTGTGGTGGAGACACACAGGTTTTTGGGGGTGGTTTTCGATGCCCGGTTGACTTGGCTGCCTCATATCCGGCAGCTTAAACAGACGTGTTGGCGGCATCCAAACGCTCTGAGATGCTTGAGCCACACCCGCTGGGGCGCCGACCGCTCTACCCTGTTGCGGCTCTACCAGGCGTTAATCCAGTCCCGTCTGGATTATGGGAGCCTGGCTTATGGCTCAGCATCCCCATCTGCGTTACGGGTGCTGGACCCGATTCTCCACAGCGGGATACGCCTTGCTACTGGTGCTTTCCGCACAAGCCCTGTGGACAGCGTACTAGTGGAGGCAAGTGTACCTCCACTGCGGTTCCGGCGCCAATGTTTGCTGGCCGCTTATGCTGCCCATGTTCTAAGCTTGCCCGGGCATCCAAATTATCGTGTCCTGTTCCCGCAGTCAGTCGTCCATCTGCCAGACCGTCGGCCCCGGTCGGGTTGTCCGATCGCCGTACGCGTCAAGGAGCTTCTCTGTGGGCTTGGGTTTTTCCCTGTTCCACCTCCTTTCCGGGCGCCTCTGCGTACACCCCGTGGTGTGTTCCTCGCCCTTGCCTTCGGCTCGACTTGGCACAGGGCTCGAAGGACTCGGTCCCTCCAGAGGCCTTCCGCCGCCGCTTTTATTCCATCCTGGCCACGTATCAGGGCTCTGGAATTGTTTACACCGACGGTTCGATGGTTGCTGGTCGTGTCGGGTATGCGCTAACTCTACATCTACATCTACATCCATACTCCGCAAGCCACCTGACGGTGTGTGGCGGAGGGTACCTTCAGTACCTCTATCGGTTCTCCCTTCTATTCCAGTCTCGTATTGTTCGTGGAAAGAAGGATAGGGGACCATTCCGAACAACGGTCCTTGGCGGCTGGCTCCAGCGTCTACACTGCTGAGCTAGTCGCCGTCTTTCGAGCCCTAGACTATATCCGCTCCTGCTCAGGTGAGTCCTTCGTTATCTGTAGCGATTCCCTGAGCGGTTTACGAGCTCTCGACCAGTGTTTTCCTCGTTCTCGTCTGGTGATGGCTATCCATGAGTCCCTGCATACTCTTGTGCGTTGCGGCCGCTCTGTGGTCTTTGTGTGGACCCCCGGTCATGTCGGTATCCCGGGCAATGAACATGTTGACCGCCTGGCGAAAGAGGCCACGAGTAAACCATCTCTGGATGTTGGCCTCCCAGAGGCTGATTTGCGGGCAGTCCTCCGCTGAAAAGTTTTTGCACTTTGGGACGCTGAATGGCGCGATCGGATTACACCCAATAAACTCCGTGCCATTAAGGAGACGACGACTGTGTGGCAGTCCTCCATGCGAGCCAACCGCAGGGACTCAGTCGTCCTTTGTCGGCTCCGCATTGGCCACTCCTGGCTAACACAAAGTTATTTACTGCGCCGGGAGGACCCTCCTGTATGTCGCTGCGGGGCGGCTTTGACGGTGGCCCACATTCTGTTGGCCTGCCCCTTTTTAGCTGTGGTCAGGCAGACATTTGCGCTGCCTGATACGCTCCCTGCCGTTTTATCTGATGACCCTGTTATGGCTGCCTTAGTTTTACGTTTTATTAGGGCAGGGAGTTTTTATTCTTTCATCTGAGTGTTTCTGTTTTATTTTATTTTTGTGTTGATTCTGGCCTTTGGCCTATGATTTTAAACTGATCTTTTAATGTGTTTCTAAGTGGTTGGCTTTTCCTTTTTTATTTCTATGGTCGGCCAACCACTGTCACACTCTGTGTGGTTTTAGTTCGTTTTGTCTTGTCCTTGTCTCCGTTTCTCTTTTTCTGTATCGTCTGTGATCTATTCTGTTCCTCGTTTTTATTCTCTGTGGGTGTTCTTTGTATTTGGAAAAAGGGACCGATGACCGTAGCAGTCTGGTCTCTTTCATCCCCCAAACCAACCAACCAACCAACCAACCAATCCGGCCAAATGTGTTACGTGTGGCAAGGATGCCCATGAGGGTGCTTGTCCACCTCCATCCCCTCGCTGCATCAGCTGTATGGGTGACCACGCTGCTTCTTCTCGAGATTGCCCCGTTTTTAAGGACGAAAAGCTCATCCAGGAAATCAGAGTGAAGGAAAAGGTGTCAACCTTTGCTGCTCGAAAATTATTCGCCAGTCGCCAGCCCACCGTGCCTCAGACAGGAAAAGACAGCACTGTCCTTGCTTCTCCTCGGCCAACAAAGGAGGCGGCCACGCAGACTTGCGACCTCACCTTTAGTACCACGGTCGTCAGATCGGCCAGCGCAAAGATCGCCCGTTCAACCTCACCACTTTCGCCTGCCCACTCTATGGCTCATCATTCATCGGGTTCTGCTAAATCTCTAGCCCAAAAGTCAGACACCAAGCCTTCCAAAAAAGAGCATACTCGTTAAGAGTTTTTACGTACCGCAACTTCCCAACTATCAGTTCCTCCTTCATCTAAACATCATACTTCTAAGAAGGCTACAAAGAAACCCAGTTCCTCTCCTTCTCCGCCAAGGCGTGTCCCATCTACAGCACCACCTGGTGGAAATCGCCCTCGGCCGTCTTCTGTGTCGCTGAGGCGCACTGCTGGTGGCCGGTCAACCAGCCGATCGCTGGTGGCAGGAGCTGCTCCTGACCAACCTATGGATCAGGATCTTCTGCCTTCGGCTGACTGCCATTCCATGCTGTCGGTCGCTAGCTTCGAGCAGTCTTTGAGTTGACAGCAACTTTGGTCACATTCCTCCATTTTCTGTTCACCCCGTGTCCATTATCCAATGGAATATCCGCGGCATTCGAGCCAATAGGGATGAATTGTCGATCTTCTTACGATCCTACTCGCCGGTCATCTTCTGTCTTCAGGAAACAAAGCTGCGTCCCCATGACCGCTTTGTTCTCCCTCATTTTCAGTCCGTCCGATATGATCTCCCCTCTGTTGAAGGCTCTCCAGCCCATGGAGGACTCATGATTCTTCTCCATGATACTCTCCATTATCACCCAATCCCCTTAAACACTTCCGTCCAAGCTGTCGCCGTCCGTCTTTCCCTTTCCGGATAGACGTTCTCTCTTTGTACTGTATACATTGCATCGTCCACACCAATGGCACGAGCTGATCTCCTTCATCTTCTTGGTCAGCTTCCACCCCCTATTTGCTGGTTGGGGACTTCAATGCCCACCACCTGCTTTGGGGATCCCCACATCCTTGTCCATATTGCTAGACGTCTTCCACCAAGCGAATCTAGTTTGCCTCAACACTGGGGTCCCCACATTTTTGTCTGCCTCCACGACAAATTTATCTCATTTGGGCCTTGCGGTCGGTACTGTTCCGCTAGCTCGGCGCTTCGAATGGTTCGCCCTTGATGATACACACTCGAGTGACCACCTTCCATGTGTCCTCAGACTGCAGCCTCAACTGCCATATATGCGCCCGCGACGCTGGAAGTTTGCCCAAGCCGATTGGACACTTTTTTCGTCTCTAGCGACATTCGATGACCGTCGCTTTCCCAGCGTCGACGATGAGGTCACACATATTACCGACGTTATTCTTACAGCTGCGGAACGTTCAATACCATGCACCTCCGAATTGCCCCGGCGCCCCCCAGTTCCTTGGTGGAACGAGGCATGTCGTGACGCACTACGTGAGCGGCGACGTGCTCTTCGCATTTTCCGTCACCATCCTACTTTGGCCAACTGTATCCGCTATAAGCAGCTCCGTGCGCGATGCCGTCGCGTCATCCGCGATAGCAAGAAGGCAAGCTGGAAATTCTTTATTAGCTCATTTAACACCTTCACTCCCTCCTCGGAAGTTTGGAGTCGGCTTCGACGGTTCTCAGGCGCGCCTAGTTTCTCCCCGGTCTCTGGTCTCACTGTTGCGCATGATACATTAGTGGACCCCGTCGTAATTTCTAACTCGTTGGGTCAGCACTTTGCTGAGATTTCGAGCTCTTCCAATTACCCGCCAGCGTTTCTCCCGAAGAAACGTGCAGCGGAAGTGCGACCTCCTGCTTTCTCCTCTCCGAATCGCGAAAGCTACAATACTGTTTTCTCCATGCGGGATCTCCAACATGCACTCTCTTCTTCTCGCTCCTCCGCCCCAGGACCGGATGGTATCCACGTCCAAATGTTGCTGCGTCTATCAACCCATAGTCTGCGTTACCTCCTTCGCCTTTATAATCGAATTTGGACCGACAGTACTTTTCCCCGACGATGGCGGGAAGCTGTCGTCGTTCCTGTTCCGAAATCTGGAAAGGACAAACATCTCCTCTCTAGCTATCGCCCCATTTCTCTCATGAGTAGTGTCAGTAAGGTTTTGGAGCGTATGGTGAATTACCGTTTAGCTTGGTGGCTGGAATCCCGCAGTCTTTTAACACCAGCCCAATGCGGATTCCGAAAGCATCGTTCTGCAGTTGACCATCTAGTTGCTCTCTCCACTTATATCATGAATAATTTTCTCCGGAAACGCCAAACGGTAGCAATATTTTTTGATCTGGAGAGAGCATACGATACCTGTTGGAGGACAGGCATCCTCCGCACACTGTTCGCTTGGGGCTTTCGAGGCCGGCTGCCCCTTTTTCTTCGCGAATTTATGGCAGAGCGCACATTTCGGGTGCGAGTGAACACTACTCTCTCCCGTACTTTCTCCCAAGAAAACGGGGTACCCCAGGGCTCCGTGCTGAGTGTTGTACTGTTTGCCATTGCCATCAATCCAATTATGGATTGTCTCCTTCCTGATGTCTCGGGCTCCCTCTTTGTGGACGATTTTGCGATCTACTACAGCTCTCAACGGACCAGCCTTCTTGAACGACGTTATCAAGGATGTCTCGATCGCCTCCACTCTTGGAGCATCGCAACCGGCTTCCGTTTTTCTCCCAGTAAGACCGTTTGTGTTCATTTTTGGCGACATAAGGAGTTTCTTCCACCCTCCTTACATCTAGGACCTGACAACCTTCCGTTTTCAGACGTCGCTAAATTGTTGGGTCTTATGTTTGACAGAAAACTATGCTGGTCCTCCCACATTTCGTATCTTTCGGCTCGCTGTCTGCGATCCCTCAACACCCTCCGTTTCCTGAATGGTACCTCCTGGGGAGTGGACAGAGTGGTCCTTCTCCACCTCTATCGCGCCTTAGTGCGCTCGAAATTGGACTATGGAAGCATAGTCTACTCCTCTGCTCGGCCGTCTATTCTTCGGCGTCTCGACTCTATCCACCACCGTGGATTACGTTTAGTGTCTGGAGCTTTTTACACCAGCCCTGTGGAAAGCCTTTATGCTGAGACTGCTGAACCTCCGCTGTCCAATCGGCGAGCAGTCCTTCTGAGCCGCTATGCCAGCCATCTGTCTTCCATGCCTGGTAATCCAGCCCATGACGTATTTTTCGACGCCTCCTTTGATGTAGGGTATGCAGGCCGCCCCTCCTCCCTCCTACCACCGGTAGTCCGCTTCCGTCAACTGCTTCTTTCTCTTTCCTTCCGCTTTCCTAAAACCTTCTTGACAACTTGGGGTACAGCACCGCCTTGGCTCCGTCCCCGGATCTGCCTGCTCCGTGACCTTTGTCGATTTCCCAAGGATGGTACCCCTTCACTTGTTTATCGTCGGGCATTTACTGCTCTATGTGCACAAATGACGGAAGCCACATTTATTTACACCGATGGCTCGAAAACATCGTTAGGTGTAGGGAGTGCCTATGTTGTTGGCGACACCCCAGATCACTTTCGGCTTCCCGACCAGTGTTCGGTCTATACTGCGGAGCTTTACGCTGTTCTCCGGGCTGTCCACTACATCCGCCGCCATCAGCGGATACAGTACGTTATCTGCTCCGATTCTCTCAGCTCTCTCCTCAGTCTCCAAGCTCTTTACCCTGTGCACCCTCCGGTCCACCGGATTCAGGACTATCTGCGCTTGCTCCACCTGGGGGGCGTCTCGGTGGCGTTCCTCTGGCTCCCGGGACACGCTGGTATCTGCGGAAATGAGGCGGCCGATATAGCGGCCAAGGCTGCAGTCTCTTCTTCGGCCAGCTATTCCATCGATTCCCGTCGCCGATCTACGGAGCGTTTTATGTCGTCGTGTTGTTCATTTATGGCACGCGCACTGGTCGACACTTCCCCAAAATAAATTTCGGGACGTGAAAACTCTTCCTTGTGCTTGGACCTCTTCCTCCCGACCGCGTCATCGGGAGGAAGTCATTTTAACTAGACTCCGGATAGGGCACTGTCTTTTTAGCCATAGACATCTTTTAAGCGGCGATCCTCCCCCACTCTGTCCCCACTGCTCTCAGTTGTGGACGGTAAGACACCTTTTAATTGAGTGCCCCTATTTTACTCCGTTACGCGCCCGTCTACAGCTGTCGCCTGATGTATCGTCAATTTTAGCAGATGACACGCGATCGGCCGATCGCGTTCTAGAGTTCATTCGTGCTAGTGAAATGACGTCAGTCATTTGAAGTTTTTTGGGACAACCAACCCCCTTCTGTAGTGAATTTTTAAGCCTTCCTTCTGCTTTTAGTTTCTCCAATTTTATGACTTTCGTTCCCATTGCTGCTAGTTTCCGTTTTCTTACTGTTTCCTAAGTCACAGACCGGGCGCTAATGATCTTAGCAGTTTTGCGCCCTAAAACCATAACAAAAAAAAACTTTCATTTTAAATGAGTTTCTTAGAAACACCAGTTGTACTGGAGACAGAGGAGAAACGTCATGGAAGTATCGCAGTTAACTCGAGTGCTTCTTTTTGCTACATCTTCCCCACATGTAGCACGTGTAAGCTGACGTTACGTTGCTCTGTGTGCAACTATGACTTCCATATCGGGCACAATCTTACACACCGCCGCGATATTAAACGCTCTTTGTGGAGGTAACAGAGAGCCATGTCATGCATCTCGCCGAAAGTTCGGCACGGCCTGACGCCCTCCACCTTGTGTTGTCTGCTACTGCGGCTCACTGGAACGCCACAGCACGCTACAGCAGAGGGGAAACAGCCCAGAACTCCATCCCCTTTCCTCGCATCGTCAAACACGCCACAATTCACCGCTCATATCGCTCAACAACCGGACGCCAAGTAGTCGGAAACGTGTTCCTGTTTAAACTCGTGTATGTAAATGTCTGGTTGGTATCTTAGAAACTGGTAAAATTTATGTTGATATGTAAATAGGTTAATCTCAGAGCAGGGCAGCAAAACTGTTTTAAAATTAAATTTTGATCGGAAGTATGTGAAGTACACGCTACACGATGCGAAATCCAGGCTGACCAGCACCTCAAACAATTCGCCTGCGAGAGAGCATGGTGTTTTCAATGAAACTTACAAGTGCTATTTGATTGCAAAACAAATGACTCCGGTTGAAATGTTGGCCCTGAATGTTGTTAATGTTTATCTTCAGCCTCGCAAAGAATCACTTTACCAGCAGTTTTACGGTAATTACAGAGGATATGAATACACAATTTTACGAATCCAACTTTGTGTTAAAACTGTTTCAAAACTCACAAGGTAACACCTGTCTCAGATCATCTACCGATTTGAAACCTCTGAAATGATGTACTTTCACAGATATATCCCGACAATTACACTATCTGACAGTGGGCAATGGTAATTAAATATGTTGGCCTACCTCTGAGAACGGAAGGTTCGTTTCTTCTGCAACCTATTTAGTATTAGTATAATGACAGAATTGTCAAAAACCAAAAAAGAGGAACTAAAGTTAACGACTGACAAATGAGAGAAAGGTTCAAAGTATAACTATGCTTCACTAAGCCACAACAGCACCACACCCTTTCATGAATTACTCACAACCACACATGTCAGCACACTGACTGGTGCGACGCGCTTACACACTACGAGTAAAATACTTAAAACGACTCACCACGCAGGAACTGGAGAATTTACTGTGATTTCGCGCGCTGCGTTGATAGCTACAGTGCTGTGCTATAATGCAAAACACATTGTCCACCTTGGCACCATGACTGTTACATCATTTCATATTTGAAATATTTTGTGGTATTTTATTATTTTCGGGGTAATTTCTACCTTTTGTATTTTTACTGATAGCCTCCAGCTGTTTCAGCACAATATGTCTCCAGAACTGAGTCTGAATGCAGTGCTGCACGACCCAGACTGTACATGAGAAAATCATTACGAAATATTATCAGCCCTGTATATGTTTACTTACAGCTGCACAGTAAAGGCTGATATTAGGAAAAATACTTTGTTTTTCTCGCATCTCCAGTTATAGAACAGTTCTTACAGGTAGCGACAATCTATAGGAGAGTAGAGAACAATCAGGTGAAGAAAGGTTCAACCGTAATTTCGAAAATGTAATTCAAATGACGCAACGGATATCTAATTGCGCAAAAAATGTCTTAGAGCTGAAGTGGAAAAATAAACATAATCGGTGTTGAGCGCACCGCCATCGAAGAAAATTGAAAAATCTACAAAGTAATGGAGCTAAATAACTACAAATATTCCACAGTTTAGTTTTAGACCTCTTTCCTTTGGCAGATTCTTAAAATACAACGTTGTATGTATGTCTGTTTTCACCTCTGCACCTGAATGTAGCCCAGTCAACTGGAGGTTGTCCCATAACGAAACTGCGGAAGATCTTTTAATGACGTGTTTTGGCCTACTAAATAATAATTTCGTGGTTGCTGCCTTGTAGCAGACTGGCTTCACAACGAGAGATCCAGAAAGCCCCAAAATTTTCACTCTCTTCTCAGATTTTCGTTCGTTTCACGAAGACTATGCGTTTCTCGGAGTTGAAAACCCTGCACAAAATTACAGCAGTCAAACTCTTCTACAAAACGCACCAATCAGGTGCGATTTTGTGACAGCGAGCGGTGACGACGCTAGAGCGCGCTGAAGAACGGCGACTGCCGAAAATTCGGAACGCTCCTTCAACGGCCTTCGTCTGTTGTTCTCTGGTATTACGGCGCACTGAAAAGGTACAGCACGCTGCAGCAGACGGGAAACAGCCCAGAACTCCGTCTGCATTCTTCCCATCACCAAACACAACGGCATTCACCGCATATATCTGGCGATGAAACTAAAGTGATATCTTTTGAAACGAGTTCGTATTTATTTAAACTCGTCGTTTAAAGTGTCTGTCTGGTATCTGAGAAATTGTTGAAATTTGATACCGAAATGCGTAAATCTCAATACAGTGCAGCAGAACTGTATAAAAATGTATGTGAAGGACACGCTACACGATGCGAAATCCCCTGTAGCCAGTTCATCAAACAATTTGCCTGCGAGAGAGCTGGCCGTTTTGAATGTAATTAATATACGCAACTTGTCTACAAAACTAATGACTCACATTAAAATGTTGGCCGTGGATTCTGTTAATCCTTATCTTTAGACATGGAAACAATGACTGTACCAGAACTGCTGCCGGCCGAAGTGGCCGTGCGGTTAACGGCGCTGCAGTCTGGAACCGCAAGACCGCTACAGTCGCAGTTTCGAATCGTGCCTCGGGCATGGATGTTTGTGATGTCCTTACGTTAGTTAGGTTTAACTAGTTCTAAGTTCGAGGGCACTAATGACCTCAGCAGTTGAGTCCCATAGTGCTCAGAGCCATTTGAACCAGAACTGCTTTTGTATTTATAACGCATCTGAGTTTGTGTCAAACTGCTTAAAAAATGACAAATAACACCTTTCTGCAACAATTTACCGATCAGAAACGTCTGAAATGATACGATATCTTCACAGATGCATTCTGGTGTGTGGCGGAGGATACTCTGATTACCACAGGTGTTTCAGCCTTTTCCTGTTGCAGTCGCGAATGTGTTGTAGTCTCATCAAAAAGTTTGAAATCGACTGATAAACTTCACGTCCACAAGAGTAAACAGCTTTCATAAGTTTTAGCTCAAAGTATCAGTTCCACTTACGATTAGCAGAAGTACTGAGCGCATCCTTCACATACTTCCGTTCAAAATTTAATTTTTGTACAGTTCTGTTGAACTGTATTGAGATTATGAAATTGCATTGTCCTCCTTTTCCAAAAAGCTCCTTCACAACTGTAGTGGACAAGGTTCATTCTCACGCTAGGCTTACTGTAACTGAGGAACCAATCGAAAACGGAGCCGAAATTCTGCCGTTTGTATTGACATGCTTCCCATGTATCAATGATTCGGAACGGAGGACTCTAGAATATTCGGTAAGTGAAAGGCCGTGCCAGGTTAGTCCTCAGGGACGGTGCGAGAAATATCTTTGGACTACTCGTCTGTTAAGAGCTCTGTCTGGTTTTTCGTCCTTTGGCGACAGACCGACGTTGGGCGGCCATTGCTCCCAGAATCCACTCAACTCGTGACGTGTTTATTGCAACCGATCCAGCGCCGTCACGCATGCAGCACGCTATAATCTGGAGAACTTGGCCTTGAATTGTTCTCACTGTCTCAACATGGTATTAGTTAACTGCAGGAGCGTCTACGGAAAGTTCTCAGAACTAATCTCGATAAGTAGTAACAATGTCCACACAGCAGTAGGGATGGAAAGCTGGGTGAAACGCGAAGTCAGGTGCAACGAGATTCTAAATTCCGGTCGAAATGTCGGTCTTAAAGAGAGTTCCATCGCTGGTGTTCACAGCAGCGAAAAGTAGGATTACATTAGAGAGATCAGTGGAGAACCCGAATGTAAAATAATTTGTCAAGCCAAGCATTAAAGTTGGATCAAACGTGGTAATGGGACGCTATAGACTCAGCAGCAACAGCGGCGCAACAGTTTGAGCGGAAGCTGGAGAATATTTCGCGTGAATTTGCTGGCCATGTTATAGTTTTAGGTGGAAACTTTATGCTGCCATGTACACAGGGAGACTCAGGTGGCGAAAACTGGTGGTAGGGCCAGAAAATCATAATAAATTAATCCAAGTGCTTTACCCAAAAACTAACTCGAGCCATTAATCTGAGAACCGACTGGTGAAGATAACGCCTTAGGCCTGCCGGTAACAAAGACACTCGAACTTTTCGAATCTGTTGGGGTAGAACAGGGAATCAGTTAGAGAGTCACTCAAGACGACTGTAAAGAGGAATACAAAGAAAGGTGGGAAGGTCGTTCCGCTCAGCAAGAGCGACGAGAAACAGGCTTCAGACTACCTGAGCAGTCAGCACCAAAATTTCCTCTGCAGTACTAAAAGCGTGGGTATCAATGGAAGAAGTTGAAGAGTATCGTACAGTACGCTGTAGGATCACAGCGATGAGTTTAAGGCACTGATTTCCATACAAGTGCGCCTCGGCGCACGCCAGAACACGAGAGAACAGTACAGAAATGACAGAGATCCGAATGTCATCAATGGAACTCGAGCCAAAGAAAGAGTTCTTTGTGGGAAGCGATCCACACCTGTAACATGTTAGGTTGCTGTCTACACAACGATAACCTGCGTAAACATTTGGTCTGGTGGTTTAGGCACTTTACAGCACTTTTATCCACGTACAAGTAGCTTCAGGGGGCGACATTTACGCCGCGGAGAAAGTCGTAGGTGGGGGCGCGACGCGGAATGTGGGCAGCGAATGCGGCCGAGGGCCGCGCATGCGCAGATGCGGCGGGCGGGGCGGGAACAGGCGGTAGGGGCGCTGCGAGCAGAGTGAGGGAGAGAGAGAGAGAGAGAGAGAGAGAGAGAGAGAGAGAAGACCGACCACGCGACGGGGAGGCCGAAACTAAATCGGGATTATCACTTCGTATATAAAATTTGCAACACTGTTTAGCGATACGAGCTCCAGTTAACAATTCAAAATTCAACCATGATTGTGTACACCAGCGTTCGGCTGGCAGTTAATGTCACGATATTACAAAGATATTTTCTCCCGATCTACCAGTAATTTCGCAGTTGTATCTCAGCACTTCACATCTACCTAATTACCGTATACGGTGTACTAACACTAAACACTACTTTGATAACAGTTGTTTCACTTATGAGACAAAACGTTGCATTATAAAATTTCTGCTGCAAACTTCAGCCATACGCAGTGTCATAACAATAACAAACTACACAGTTACAAGTATGTGAAATACGGACATTTTTCCATTACTCAACGTATGTCGGTACAAAATCCCCCACCGTGTCCTCCAGATCCGCGCATGCACAGATCAAGCTGAGTTACAGTGGGGGGGGGGGGGTCATTCTCCACGTGACAGCTGAGTTACAGTGGGGGGGGGGGGGGTCATTCTCCACGTGACCCGTGTGTATGTTTCGTGACATTGCCGGTCTCTCTTCCTTTACAGCTCCTACGTCAAATGAAAACGAAACACATTTCTGTGTCTGGCAGCCATCAAGTGAATTAATATACATTCTCATAATAATGAAAGATTAAAATAAGTTAGTAGTTTCAATTTTCCGATTTTGTATTATTTTCACCTTATTAGCAATCAACCATTAACGTCTTCATGAAGCTATTTCTGTCAGTTCTGGGGAGAAATTTGCATCTATTAATTTTTTCCGTTGAGGCAGTTAGTTTATTTGAAACGAAGTCTTTTGTTCCGCACTATTGGCGATAACAGGTATGAAGCTGACTAAGCAGGCAAATTTGGTCAGTAGTTTTGAAGGTTTTGTTTCAAATACACACATCAAATAAAGTTTTGCATCAACCCGCTTCCCAGATTTCCTGAAGACAGACGTTGGCTGTGGATATTGTATCACAGACACGGTCCCTATGATTGTTCAGAGATGTCACTAAACCGTCCCAAAAGACGTAAACAACCATGCACGAGCAGCGCCAATTAGATGGAGCGGGTCCGACAGCTGATCAGTTCCAGTCATTCCACCAGGAAGGAGGTACACGGCTCGTGTCGTCTGTAGTTCAACCATGCCCAGACGGTCAATATTGCGGTTCTATAGCTTCCGCATTGCTACTTTGTGCCAGGAAGGGCTCTCAACAAGGAAAGTGTCTAGGCGCCTCGGAGTGAACCAAAGCGATGTTGTTCTGACATGGAGGAGATACAGAGAGACAGCAACTGTCGATGACATGCCTCGCTCAGGCCGCGCAAGGGCTACTACTGCAGTGGATGACCGCTACCTACGGATTATGGCTCTGAGAAAAACCTGGCAGCAACGCTACCATGTTGAATAATGCTTTTCGTACAGCCACAGGACGTCGTGTTGCGACTCAAACTGTGCGCAATAGGCTGCATGACGCGCAACATCACTCCCGACATCCGTGGCGATGTCCATCTTTGCAACCACGACACTATGCAGCGCGGTACAGATGGGCCCAACAACATGCCGAATGGACCGCTCAGTATTGGCATGACGTTCTCTTCACCGGTGAGTGTCGCATATGCCTTCAACTGGACAATCGTCTGAGAGGTGTTTGGAGGCAACCCGGTCAGGCTGAACGCCTTAGACACACTGTCCAGCGAGTGCAGCAAGGTGGAGGTTCCCTGCTGTTTTGGGGTGGCATTATGTGGGGACGACGTACGTCGCTGGTTGTCACGGAAGACGCCGTAACGGATGTACGAAACGTGAATGCCGTCCTCCGACCGACAGTGCAACAATATCGGCGGTATACTGGTGAGGCATTCATCTTCATGGACGACAATTCGCGCCCCCGTCGTGCACATCTTTTGAATGCCTTCCTTCATGATAACATCACTCGACTAGAGTGGCCGGCGTGTTCTCCACACATGAACCCTATCGGACATACCTGGCATAGACTGAAAAGGGCTGCTTATGGACGACGTGACCCACCAACCACTCTGAGGGATCTACGACGAATCTCCGTTTAGCAGTGCAACAATCTGGACCACCACCTCTGAAGGTCTCTCTGTATGGTGGCACAACATGCATATATGTGGTTTTCGTGAGGAATAAAAAGGGCGGAAATGTACAGTTTCCGGCACTCTCGGAACCGAGGTGGTGCTTTTAATATATAGAACGTAATAGTAAAAATGTTAACCAGATGTAATTACTTACCGAATGAAAGAAGGAGGTACTGATTTGTGTGCGCTTAAAAGTGTTCTTTCGGGCAGAGCATCTTCATTTTGCAAATAAAACACAGTTGTTGACAGAAAAAATAGTGGCAGCCAGAATAAATTCATAAATGTGCTGAAAAACAACAGGAGAACAATGCTATTAGCGCAGTTCATAAGGGAATCTGTAGACAGAATTGGAGATAGCAGAATGTAATGTTAAAAATGTAGGCAGATGTTATTACTTACCAGAGTAAAGAAGGACGTAATCATTTCTCTACATTTGAAAGCCAGCTTTGCAAATAAAAAGCAGTCGATGGCAGAGTAAGTGGCGGCACCCATAAGATGCTCATTAACCTGCTGATAAAGAGAAGGCGAACAAACCCATTGCTACATTTCATACAGGAATCTGTAGACAGCATTCGAGGTTCCAGGATGTAATATTAAAATCGTTAATAAGATGTAATCGCTTACCAGATGAAAGACTGAAGTACTTATTTGGCCATATGTCAACACCAGTTTTCCAGTAGCTCATCTTTATTTGGAGTTAAAGCCCAGCAGGTGGCAGAGTAAATGGTGGCAGCCAGAATACACAGCTTAACCTGCCGAGAAAGAGCAGGAGAACAAACCTGTCACTGAACAGGTCTACTGGGAGTCTGTTATTTGCACTTCTGGATTTTGTACGTACTACGTGTGACTCAGACGCTAAGAGACACTTCTGAATCGCTTATCAATATTCGCTCGCAGTCTTCGCTCACAGCAACTGTGTCGCTGGAAGGTGTGCTCGTTTTTGTCATCGCTGCTGGGATGAAGGAAACATTTTTTTATTTTGTGGCACTGCAGTCGCGCGTAGTTAGATTCATTGTTGAATTAGACAGCCATGTGAAGGGAATTGACATTTTTCATTAAAGATTGCTTAATTTTCACTGTAAGGGTTTTTTCATCTTTGTCAATTATTTTTCTAACAATTGTGAGAGTAAGCATTTGACATAAATGTTGTCCTTTTTCAGTGTTAGTGCATGTTGTAACATAAATTTCATAGAATTAACAATGTAACAGATAATGTAAAAAGGCATATTTCACCTAAGAGCACTGTGCACATGTTCGGTCCAAGTCATTTTTGTTTAAAGGAGTCTCCCACTCAGTGGTGTGTTCAGCACAGTTTACTTGCTGGCTGGAGCATCGGCAGTCAGCTCTCAGCAACTGCAGTCAGAAATTTGCAACTGGCGTGCGCAGAGCAGCAAGCACTGCGTTCCCAAGCACTTACATTACGAGGTGAGACATTTTCATTTCACGATCAGTTTGCTACGAAAATTATCAGCGCACAGGGACCATTTCATGAACAACATTATTTGGCAGACCATTGAAGCACAGGGACAACTTTGTTTAATTCAAGAGATTAACAGTAAAGTTCAGGGTTTAATGAGTTTGCACATTTTTACAATATGAACACAGTAACAGAGCGTATCATCTCGTTGGCAGACATAAGACACACGCTATTGCAGGACAAAGAAACAGCAACAAATGAATGTGTACCATCCGGTTATAAACGTACGAACTGACTCACATAATTTCACCACAGCAACTGACTATGGCGTTCCAGTTACACTGTTTTGTGATGCAGCATATAATAAACGCAATGCCAATAATTCTTGCTCTACGATCCCGTTACAAAAGACTAAAGTTAGAGGACACTTAAAATTTACTCTTCATGGCCACACATTTTATGCAGGGTTTTTGATCATCCCACATTTAATAACAGAAGTTATGCTGGGTATGGATTTCTTGATAGAAGATGAAGCCATTTTGGGCTTTAAAGACTCTTCTATTCTAGTATGCAACAATAACCAGCAAGTTGCATTAGAGTTCGAGAAGAGCATTTCCATCGAGGAACAGGAAATTAACAGATTGGAGCTTTTTCCACACACAAACAATACACAATGGTATACACAATTTTTCACCGACACGTCTTTTGCTCTCGCCAATACAGGTGAAGAATCAAAGCCAAGGTAGACACTTGTGAAGCAGCAACAGACGAATCAAACAACACACTGAATGGGACAGATATTTCAGCACACCGTTCATAGAATTTCTAATGATTCAACTTTGCTCTCGCCACATTTAGTTTTGAAGAATAAAAATCCACCAGACAAAATAAAAGGACTTGTTTCTCTCCGCAAGTCACAATGTTTACGTCATCGTGAATTGATTGACATTGGAATTACTAATACAAAAAAGGCAGCTGAGAAAAGGAAAATGCTAAAAAAGAAGGTAAGTCACAACAGAAAATTCAAAGTTGGACAAAACGTTTTAGTTCGAGCACACCCTTTGTCTTCTAAAGCAAAGAACAGGTGTCAAATATTTGTATTTCTGTATAACGGACGATTTCGGAGTCGACGAATCCCACTTCTGAACGTAGTACATCTTGAAACACTCAGAACGAAACTTTCCAGAAGTTTCCATCACCTCACCAATATAAAACCTTTCATTGCATAATTATTTGACATTCTACTCTTCCTTGAGATACTACACCATACCAATATATAACACTTATGTTCTGACAACACGTATTTCATTTTCTTATGACGTCAACCGTTTGCGAGTAGTAATTAAGCTTTTTCTACAGGTTTTCTTTCACTGACATGTATGTGTACATGAAAATAACAATTTCTTCTCATACAGTGCTATAAGTACAAGCCACTTTGTATGTTAATTTTCACTGTCATTATTTTTGTGCAATAGATACGACAGAGCACATATCACGTCATGCTCTAAGATAACTCACCCCGATCTTTACATTACATCATTTTACAAGCAGAGATTACGTAAAAGAAGAGAGCAATGATTTTTTTCGTCAATGACAAAGGCATCACACAAGATAAAAGCAACACGAGAAACAATAAATCGAATTTTGCGCGTCGTAAAGCATTTTCTCTTACAGGCTAACGTACAGAAGTATGCAACAACGGATTCCAGACAGTACTGATAAAACAGGTAGAGTATATATTTTTTCACAGGTATAACACGTACTGTCAGTAATCGGAGGAGATATTGAATTTAAGCGTCTTGCACTGAGATACTCAAACCCTGAGATATAACCAGGATTTCTTCATTCACTGTCAGAATTTTATTGTAGGTGTCGTATGGGAAGTGAAGACTTAAGGGTTCATTATAGATGAAGTATGTGTAGCAATGATTTATAGATTTTTATAATGAGAATACGATGAGATAATAGGAAGTGAGAATAGCGAACTTTTTATGATTATTATGCAGACGTTTGTTATTTATGACATGAAGTGGCATATCGATGTTAGGGATTGTCACGGACTACGTGATGATTTCGCCCTTGTTGCATTCCTTGTTGATTGTGTTTTGGCGTGTATCTCTGACGAGTAGTACTTCTAATGGTTTGAGAAAAGGTGTTGCAAAACGATGATACAAGGCTATGAATTTACAGGAAGATAAACTCATTGTTTCTAAAAAATGCATTTTTTTGTGAACAGCAATGAGAAGGTTTGAAGACGCTTATTACGATGTACTTGTTTTGATGAATTTCTGACTTTGCTTGCGCTAGTGTATTTTTTTCTCATTTACAGCACAATACCATTTCTCATTCTTTTTCGCCTCTAGATAACAGACTTAACCGGAAAGAGATAAATTCTTAATTGTTTCTGTTCTGGACCTTGACTTTACTTTTTCATAGATATTAAGTACTCTTCCTGGTACCACTTAAATTTTGCATTTTGGGCAGTTTTAACTAATTGGCACGTGCATAGGTTTCATGAACACGTTTTCATTTCCTTTATGTTTTGTGACTCAGAGGCAAAAGACAGATGTAATAATTTCTTTTTTGTCTCTACAGCAGTAAAATATTGTTCACATTTCATTCCTTTCCTTCCCTTTAGCCTGTATCCTTATGGGCATCTACTCGAGTATATAAAAACATACACGCTGCAGAAATCAGTATTGTACGCTTGCATAACAACACGAGCGGCAGACGCATGCTCGTGTGAAAAGTAAGAAGACAAACGGCAATGTTTGCCTATTGATACTCTCACAACGCATTGTACATGTAATGGTTACTACATTTTAATGTTTCTTTTCTCTCACAGCGTGAAATCGATTTTGATTATGATTATTCTGTCTGACATGTCACTGCCGACACAGCGGTGTATATTGTGATTTGAATATTCGTAAGAAATGCTTGTTACTCTTTGTCTTTTAATCTGAGAATTCACCATAATTTGTGTAGTTTTAGATAAATGTAAAAGATTTATTTTCTTTCACTGCGTTGTAACAGGATACACGTACTTTGAGAAAAAAGCACATTGATGGACTCGAGTAGAGATATTCTCTGCACTGTGAGACAGTTGGACGTATTATGGACGTTTTCTTTGCGACGGCATGCCAAATCGATTATCGTGATTTTAGATGGCTTCACAGACATTCTGTTAAAGTGACGTGGAAGTACCTTTTGTGAGCGGTCTGGCTCTGAGTTGTCTCTGGGTTTATTGTGGACAGGTGCAGCATCCACCAAGTCTGCCCTCAGCCGCCTCCCACACAGTCAGGGTACGACGCTCTCACCTGGTCAGATATTACAGCGTTGTGAGTGCTGGAAGACACTTCAGCATGATCTGCATAGCGCACTGTGTACACTCGTGCCAGCAGCTTCGTGTATGAAAACCACGAAAAGACAAAATTCAAATGGCTCTGAGCACTATGGGACTCAACATCTCAGGTCATCAGTCCCCTAGAACTTAGAACTACTTAAACCTAACTAACCTAAGGACGTCACACAACACCCAGTCATCACGAGGCAGAGAAAATCCCTGACCCCGCCGGGATCGAAAAGACATTGCTTCGATACACATTTGATACGACAAACAGACGACGTAATCACAGCCAGTCTCACGACATTTTGTGCAAAATAACGATAAAGAAAAATGCCGTCAGTGTCATTTTTTCCCACAGTTAATGACTTTAGAAACAGTGCACACTAATGTAGTGGACAATTTTCTTTAACTTGTGCACACTGCCTTCAAACGGAATGTAGCGCATTCTAAATACACCTGAACGCCAGTGTAATCAACATTTGTAACTTTACTTGGAGTGCACCTGAGCAAGAAATGGACGATGATTTTTGCAAATTAATTCATCAGCGACGGCGCACTGCCACTTACAAAACAAAAAAGTTTTTCATGACTTGTTTACACTGCATATACAATATACTACACTACTTCCTAGTTTACTACTATTTTCGTGTAATATTACGCAGACGAAGTTTTCAGTATAATATTTGGCATGTGTAAAACTCCTCCTGCAAAATTCTGCCCAGAGAGAGCGTGAGATAGTCAAATAGATAGTGAAATAGATCTACTATGAGTTTCTTCTTCTTCTTTCGAACTACCTATTTGGAGGGTACGATGAATCAACTTTGGCTATTCTACATTGTATTAGATTTCCCTAGTTTCCAAATTTCCTTCCTCCTTTTAGTGAGTTATTCCCTTTCTTGTTGAGTCCACTCTCGTCTAGTTGTTTTATTTCCCTCCTGAAATTCTGCCTTTTGTGCTGACTTTCTGAAATGTATTCTGTTTTCTGTTGTGTGTATTGTAATTGCAACGTTTTCCGTGTCCTTTCCACTCTCTATGAACCATGCGGGTTTGGATTGGTAGCTACAGAGTAATGTGATTCTACGTTTGGTTAGTCTGTTCTTATCCATTCCGAATATACCTCCAAAAAACTGTAGTCTTCTCTTCCACACTACATCAGTTAGTTTTTCAGTTTTCAGGTACAGCACTCTGGTCTTAACCTATATTCAGTATTATCGTCTCCTTTAGCTCCCAGTATTTTCCTTAAAATTCTTCTTCCGACCTTCAGTGAGTTCGTCATTTGCATTTCAGTATTTTATACGTACTATGTGTGTCTGAGACGCCAAACAACGATCTTGAGTCTCTTATTCTTCACAGGCAGTTGTGTCGTGAGAGGAGCGCGGGAGTTGTGACGTCAGAGGGGTAGCGAGGGAAGCGCCGAGCTCGTGGCAGAGTAGCCGTGGAGGTGGGCACGTCTGAGTTAAAGTGAACTGTGTCTGGATATTGCGAGACAGGGGGGGATGATTTGACCAGTGATTTGGAATGAAATTAGAGCAGGAAAGAGTATGAAGAAGAATGAAGGCAACATTCCTTATTTAGTGACACCACAGTCATGTGTAGTTAGATTCACTGTTGAATGAGACATCCACATCAGGGAACTTCAGGTTTTTCATTAAAGATTCTGTGATTTCCACTGTGAGGTATTTTTCATGTTTATTGATTATCTGTCTAACGTTTTTGAGAGTTGGAGTTTGCTATCTGTGTCGTCCTTTGTCAGCGTTAATAAATGTTGTAATATGCATACGAGTAATAATATATCAAATAATTTTAAAAGGAGGTGCTTAAAGAGACATTTCATCTACGAGCATTGTCCACAACCTCGATCCAAGTCATTTTCATTTAAGGACTGCCTCACTCAGTGATGTGTGTGAAATAGTTTACTTGCTGTCTGGAGCATTGCACTGCGGTCTCAGCAACTGTAGTCAGATATTCGCAACTGGCGTGCAGAGAGCACCAAGCAAGCAATTACATTACCAGGTGAGATATTTTCATTTCACGACCTGTTTGCTACGAAAATTATCAGCGCACACAGAGACCATTTCATGAACAGCATTATTTGGCAGATCATTAACGAATAGGGACAACTTTACTTCATTAAAAAGATTGATAGTAAAGTTCACATTTTTAGAACGATTATGCAACATGTCACATTCTGGCAGACAATTATAATACGTTTCTCTCTCTGTTGGAAATGCAGCCAAGGCTAAACAACAGAAAACTAGTACGAAATCTCAAATAAAATGAAAGGAATTATTTTAAAGAAAACTTTCAATATTACATTTCACATAGGAATCTGTAGATATTATTTGACGTAGCAGAATGTAATATTAAAAATTTTAACCAGATCTAATTACTTAACAGCCGATAGAAGGAAGTACTCATTTTTCTACATTTGAAAGCCAGATTTCGTGTAACGCCTCTCATCTTCGCAAGAAAAAGGCTGTCGATTGCTGAGTAAATATTGGCAGTCAAAAGGAGGTCGTTAACCTGCTGATAAAGAAGAGAACAACCCTATTACTACGTTTCCTACGGGAATCTGTAGATTGCATTAATGCAATTTTATAAATGCAAACCAGACGTTATTACTTACCAAACGAATCAAGGAAGTACTCATTTCCCTACCTCTCAGAGCTATCTTTTGAGTAGGGCACGTTCACTTTCCAAATGAAACGTACCCGATATAATAGTTCTTTTGGAGAAACACTATTGCGAAAATTTAGAAAACAGGCATTTGACGCTGACAGCCGAACGATTCTAGTGCCACCAACATGCATTGTGCGTAACGTCCACGAAGAGAAGACACGAGAAATTAGGGCTCATAAATAGGTATATGGAGAGTCGTTTATGCCTCGCTCTGTTTGCAAGTGGAACAGGAAAGCAAATGACAAGTAGCGGTACAGGGTACCCTCTGCCACGCACCATACGGTGGCTTCAGGGGTACATATGTAGATGTACTACATTTCTTATAGGAATCTGTAGATATCTTTTTTATCAAATGAAAGAAAGAAGTACTCATTTCTCTACCTCTCGAAGCCAGCTTTCGAGTATCGCATGTTGTGTTTGCAGACAAAAAGCACCCGATGGGAGAGTAAATGGCGGCAGCCAGAAGACGCTTGGTAACCCGCTGTGGTAAATCACTGGAGGACAACTGTGTTACTACATTTCATGTATGAATCAGTAGAGAGCATTTTAGATAGCAGAATATAATACGCCCAACAGCCAGAGAAACTGGTACGCCCCATGAGGACGCAAAAGTGCCGCAACACGACGTGACATGGCCTTGACTAATGACTAGTGTAGTACTGGAGGGAACTGACACCATGGATCCTCCAGGGCTGTCCATAAACCCGTTAGAGTACGAGGGGGTGGAGATCTGTTTTGAACAGAACGTTGGAAGGCATCCCAGATATGCTCACTAAGGGGCGTTTGGTGCCCAGCGGAAGTGCTTAGACTCAGAAAAGTGTTCTTGCAACCGCTCTGTAGTGATATTGGACGTGTGGGGTGTCGCACTGTCCTGCTGGAATTGGCCAAGTCCGTCGAAATGCACAATGGATATGACGGATGCAGGCGATAAGGCAGGATGCTTGTTTATGTGTCACCTGTCAGAGTCGTATGTACAGGTATCAGGGGTTCCATGTTACTCCAAGTGCACACGCCGCACACCAATGCAGAGCCTCCACCAACTTGAAGAGTCCACTGCTGACACGCAGCGTCCACACCTGCACACGTCAATCCGCTCGATCAGTTTAAGAGAGACTCGTCGGACCAGGCAACATGCTTCCAGTCATCAACAGTCCAGTGTCGGTGTTGACGGGCCCAGGCCAGGCGTAAAGGTTTGTGGGCCTTCGGCTCCAAATGCTCATATTATGATGACAAACTGAGAAGGTGGTTAAGGTAGAACTCGGGGAAATATGTTATGTTGTGGCAAATCTCATCCTACGTGTTTGCTGCCAACATGAGAACTGCAATGAACTGATTTCAGAAGACTGGTGTTTGTCCAACGATCCTCGACGTCCTTCTAGGCGGTGACTTGCCACCAGCCGCGACGACTGGTATTCCGCAGCCACTGAGAAGCCTTCAGCCGACCGTTCAGCAAAACCCACGCACTGACGCTCCCACTGACTCCGGAGACGCACCTCGTGGACTCGCGCAATCTGACTGCAGCGCCAGATTACAAAATACTGAGCTGGAACAAAGACGTCAGTGTTCTTTGACGCCTAACGCTCCAAATTCGTCCATAAGTAACTGCACCGGGTCAACCGTCGCTGGTTTTACCGCGGAAAATGTCACGCCAGTATCCAGAGCACCTGAGAGTGACGAGAAAGACAGGTCGAACCGTCATTCTCACATCATCTGCCTACGAGAATGAGGTACAACAAGAGACCAAGAAACCAATTAAGCTAAAGAATCTGAACAGAATAGAGCAGAGATCAGGCTGCTCGCTGGAGAAGAGAAGAAGAAAGGAAAAGAAACATATCTTCCCTTACAGAAGGGGAACACAAAAGAAAAACAAATTGACTCTACAGAAAACGGAACATACGAAGACGGCGAAGATGCGGCACGAACATATCGCAAGGAATTGTACTGGACTCCAACTGAGGGACGGATTGCCCGACAGAAGAGCAAACAGTGGGCTGGTGACTCGTGTGCTGGCACAGGCAGCGAGGACGGTGGATACCAGCTCACCTCTAAGACGTGTCATCGAAGAAACTTAAAAAAAAAGAGGAAAAGTCGAGGTCCATTCCACCCTGTGTGGGGAGCGGAACGGCCTTGAAAACACTTTCCTAGTTGGCTGGTACAACAAAGTAATGTGTATTATTCTATTTCATTTTCGTTAGCGGATTATACTACAAAAACGTGCCGTCCCTAAGTTTCCGCACCTTGCTCCGAACGCAAGGCGCCCCCCCCCCCCCCCTGCCGCTGGAGCGGCGCCCCCCGCGGACTCTGCCACGCCGTGCTCGCCGTACCAAGGCTTTCCTCACGAAGCAGCGCACTACACCGGCGGCGCACAGCTGCGCACGGGGCGAACTTCGGTCCAAACCTTCCAGTTCGACGGCCGCCGCAGCCGGCTGCTTCGTTCTCCATTCCTTGTCTTAATGTCCTCGTGTTGTGCACGCTACCTACACGCGTTACTCACCGTTACAAACCCTCATATGCCTCGAATGTAGAAGAAGGAGCAAACAACGTCGTTCGCTGTAATCCAGTAAACTCAACAATATTACTTTTCCTGTCTGTAAACACAAATCTACGACCTACCCATTTTCATAGAGGACATCTTGAAGATGGAAAACTCCTGAGAGAGAAAGAGTCTGTTGTCATTGTCTTTTGCGGTAGTGCTCGTCTCTCCTACATCTCTCTCACCAACATGGAATATTTGGCCACTGCCCATTTCGTACAGAGTTCCATTCGTAGTGC
The DNA here is from genome assembly GCF_023864345.2 of Schistocerca serialis cubense. Classification (NCBI taxonomy): domain Eukaryota; kingdom Metazoa; phylum Arthropoda; class Insecta; order Orthoptera; family Acrididae; genus Schistocerca; species Schistocerca serialis. Next base: position 136,446,358 of record NC_064648.1, on the reverse strand, counting down.
CGCTCTGTTAAGCTTCGTACAGAACACACTGCTCTGAAACCTAAGGTACTTTGCCTCACTTTTATCTACTCCGAATATAGCACAGAGACGGACAAGGCATGGCACAAAAACTGCAACGTAATATCAAGTACGCATCTAACACAGGGGTTTTTCAAACGTTTCCTCTGACGGAACACTTCGAGAATGCTGGTACTTTTACGGAACGCCTTTTTTGTTTTGAATGTTAATGAAACTTTAACAAATGAGAAGGATTTGTTTTTTTCAGTGATTACTTCAATTTAACTCATGATTAATAACACAGGAACCATAATAAAATGAAATAAAAATTAATATCGTCAAGGTGTTCACGAAAAAAACGCCATGTTAAAAACATTTTTTCGTGGAGCACATATTCTGTCCTCGCGGAGCACCAATGTTCCACAGGACACACATTGGGCAACCCTACTCTAAGAAAATGCTCTGTGTTGAGTGCAGGCTGAAAGAGCACCGGTTAGTTTGAGACACACGTCGAATCTGTTTGTCATCCTCAGAAAACTAACAAAACACACTTGCACAGGTGCGTCTAATTTTGGCTTCCAGAATGAGATTTTCACTCTGCAGCGGAGTGAGCCCTGATATGGAACTTCCTGGAAGACTGAAACTGTGTGGCGGACCGAGTTCGAGTCTCGGCACACAGTTTTAATCTGCACAGGAAGTTTAATTTTGGCTTACTGAAAAAGACGCACCGTCCAAAATACAGGGGCGAAAAATTCATTAACTGGATAAAACTGGAGTAACATTTTTGCCAATACGTATACTGGGTAACATGGGACTAGTACCATTGACGAAGTTGTTTTCAAATCGACAGTTCATTTAACTTTCTTGTTATGACTGACAGTAAACATTGAATGACGTTCGCTACGAGACTGTTTTTCCCGTCCTGGGCTACTAATCGTTACAACACAGGAGCACTGTAACCGTGTGTGTGTGGGTGGGGGGAGGGAGGGAGGGAGGTTTTGGTGCTCGGTTCCTGTCTGAGGTGGCTGCGTAGGGTTAACTGCATTTGGATTACTTGGAACCGGCGGCCATTTGTGTAGCCATTCGACATCTGTGTTACTGCAGCTACGTTACAGTGTACTGTATTAAGAGAGGTTCGAACGACGACCCCGAGCTGGCGCCCAGGCAAGTTGTGCAATGCGATTAATTCGTTTCGCAGAAGATTTTAATTGGGATGAAACTAATGCACAGCTAATGGCACCATTTGTAGTTGCACCGATAGCATTTTGCGTGCAACAACATGCAGAAAACACATTTATCCGGGAATTTTTTGAAACGTGCAGCTTCTGTACTTTTAACTGGTATAAATAGGTTCAAATTTTGCACGAAGGAAGCTAAATGGATAAAGTCAAAATGAGCCAAGATACTAGGTACACCTGGTTTCAGTTTTCATCTCTACATGCGCCAGTTGCTACGACGTGCTAATTTGGTCGTCCACACGCGCATCTTCACATGTGTAAGTCAACGTGCGTGACTGATACGTGTCCGTGTAAACCCCGCTCAATGTACCACTCTGTACCTCCCGAGGTCTTTAGCAGACTAAAGAGAGACAAATACGGCGTAGTTTTTTAGTTAATCCCGATGTTTACTGCACTACATGCGCTGCCTCTTGTGAAAACTGTGTTGTAAGTCATCACACACACACTACAACCGGCTCTCATCCCTTATCGTCTTCAGGAGTGCAGGTTACTGTCCGCTTGGGGCGCTGCCGTCGCTGTGCATAAGGAAAACGGGCACCAGTGTGGTGGGAGTAACCTGTTAGTCCAGACTGTGGTTGGACAACACTCAGCCGCTGCGACGCGATATACACAAATACACGTCAGGTGTGTCGTAGGATCCTCAGTGCCTTCTGATCTTCCAGCAAACGGCCTCGCCGCAGTGGTAACACCGGTTCCCCTCAGATCACCTGAGTTAAGCGCTGTCGGGCTCGGCTGGCACCCGGCTGGGTCACTGTCCGGGTCTGCAGAGTGCTGTTGGCAGGCGGGGCGCACTCAGCCCTCGTGAGGCCAGTCGAGGAGCTACTCGGGTGAGAAGCAGCGACACAGGTCACCAGGACTGGCAACAGCCTGGAGAGCGGTGTGCTCTCCACACGCCCATCCGTACCTGCATCCAGTAATGCCTGTGAGCCCCGGATGACACGGCGGCCGGGCGGAACCGTTGTGCCTTCAAAGCGTGTTCAGGCGGAGTCCTTTTTGCTCCCGTGGTTCGCAGATAAAACACCTAGACCACAAAAAATTTATCGCCAAACCATTTCGTGGAATAGCTGAATTCGTAAGAAATCACTCATCATTATTACAAGCATGTTGTATGAATATAATGTGTTCGCTTTTCTGCACCTACAAAAATTGGTCATATGCAGGGGTGTCACAAAAGTTTGAAACGTAACTTGGTGTGCCAAAGAGTGGAAAAGGTCTACAAACCCGGCTCTAAAATCTTATTTACTCCTTTTCGGCATTAGTCATCGTTGTTCTGTAATAGACACCTGCATAAAAAGAGAATTCGAAGTTACCACTTTTCTTTAAAAGAAATCGGTAATACGAGATTTGAATTTCAGTTCTCAGTGTGGACAAGGAAGCTTTCTCGGCGCAAAGGTAAGAATAATTCACCTGTCAGTAGAAGAGCGTAGACAGCTGTGATGGTAACCAGTCGCAGTTGCGAATTTTTGCGGTGTGAGTTACTTGCCTCCAGATCAGGTGGGGAATGTGCTGAAATGTTCGTATGTAGTTCGTGACATTTGTCTTATGCCAGTTAACATGTATGAATCACATATGTGCTCGAAAAACAGATCGTTTTTAGCGTTCTCTCTCTCTCTCTGTTTATCCCTCCTCCACAACAGTCGGTATACATTACAATCACTCACAGGCAGAACCGATACAGTAATCATTGATTGTCTTTCACAACAAATAGAAAAGTTAGATGTGTTGTCGTCAATGCCATAACAGCATGACTTTCTAGTCATGTCGAATGCCTTTCGTGGCTTGGGTTTATCCGATATGCGAATCAGGAAATACGTGGTACGAATTTGATGGCACCTACTTTGACGTTGATGACATTTTCACCTTCATCATACCTTGCGCGGCACACGAATAATCTGAATTCGAAAACGCTGTACTGAACGAATCGGTACCTGTGGTGCTGTGGTGTCGGGTTGGTGACAACCAGTTGGTGCAGCAGTGCCGCCAACTATATTGTGAAGCCTGAAGTGACTCTGCCAGGTTGCCGTTTGTGTTGGATCTTTGCGCTACAATATACCTGACAGACACAAATGCAGAGGGTGTCTCAGGAGGGACGTTCGATATTCGGGGATATTTTATCAACAACAGCATGACTCCGATGCTGGTATATAATCACCGCTGTGTAAGGAAGGATGTAGTGTTCTGATACAAACAAATGTATTATAGTGATAAGTGGATGTTTCGCAATGCTGCCTTTCGAACTGTTACACAATAATTGTAATGTGTTACGCCTTAATCGAGCAGGTAGGTTAGAAAATTTAAAAAGGGAAGTGGATAGGTTAAAGTTAGATATAGTGGGAATTAGTGAAGTTCTGTGGTAGGAGGAAGAAGTCTTCCGGCCAGGTGAATACAGGGTTATAAATAAAAAAACAAATAGGGGTACTGCAGCAGCAGCTTTAATCATGAATAAAACAATAGGAGCATGGGTAAGCTACTACAAACAGCATAGTGAACGCATTATTGTGGCCAAGATAGATACAAAGCCAATGTGTACCACAGTAGTACAAGTTAATATGCCAACTAGCTCCGCAGATGACGAAGAAATTGAAGAAATGTATGATGAGATAAAAGAAATTATTCAGATAGTGAAGGGAGACGAAAATTTAATAGTCATGCGTGACTGGAATTCGATAGTAGGAAAAGGAAGAGAAGGATAAGTAATAGGTGAACATGGAGTGGGGGTGAGGAATGAAAGAGGAAGCTGCCTGGTAGAATTTTGCCCAGAGGGTAAATTAATCATAGCTGACACTTGGTTCAAGGATCATGAAATAAGGTTGTATACATGCAAAAGGCCTAGAGACACTGGAAGGTTTCAGACAGACTATATAATGGTAAGACCGAGATTCAGGAACCAGGTTTTAAATTGTAAGACATTTCCAGGGGAAGATGTGAACTCTGACCACAATCTATTGGTTATGAACTGTAGATTAAAACTAAAGAAACTGCAAAAAGGTGGTCATTTAAGGAGATGGGACCTGGATAAACTGAAAGAACCAGAGGTTTTAGAGAGTTTCAGAGAGAGCATTAGGTAATCATTGACAAGAACGGGGGAAAGAAACACAGTAGAAGAGGAATGGGTAGCTTTGAGAGATGAAATAGTGAAGGCAGCGTAGGATCAAGTACGTAAAAAGACAAGGGCTAGTAGAAATTCTTGAATAACAGAAGAAATATTAAATTCCATTGATGAAAGGAGAAAATATAAAAATGCAGTAAATGAAACAGGCGAAAAAGAATACAAAAATCTCAAAAATGAGACCAACAGGGACTGCAAAATGGCTAAGCAGCGATGGCTAGAGGACAAATGTAAGGATGTAGAGGCATATCTCACTAGATGTAAGATAGGTACTGCCTACAGTAAAATTAAAGAGAACTTTGGAGAAAAGAGAACCACTTGTATGAATACCAAGAGCTCAGATCGAAAACCAGTTCTAAGCAAAGAAGGGAAAGCAGAAAGGTGGAAGGAGTATATAGAGGGTCTATACAAGGGCGATGTACTTGAGGACAATATTATGGAAATGGAAGAGGACGTAGATGAAGATGAAATACGAGACATGATACTGTGTGAACAGTTTGACAGAGAACTAAAATACGTAAGTCCAAACAAGGCCACGGAAGTAGATAACATTTCATTAGAACTATTGATAGCCTTAGGAGACTCAGCCCTCACAAAACTCTACCATCTGGTGAGCAAGATGTATGAGACAGGCGAAATACCCTTAGACTTCAAAAAGAATATAATAATCCTAATCCCAAAGAAAGCAGGGGTTGACATATGTGAAAATTACCGAACTATCAATTTAATAAGACACGTCTGCAAAATATTAACACGAATTCTTTACAGACGAATGGAAAAACTGGTAGAAGCTGACCTCCGGGAAGATCAGTTTGGATTCCATAGAAATTGACCCTATGACTTATCTTAAAAGACAGTTTAAGGAAAGGTAAACCAACGTTTCTAGCATTTGTAGACTTGGAGAAAGCTTTTGACAATGTTGACTGGAATACTCTCTTTCAAATTCTGAAGGTGCCAGGGGTAAAATACAGGGAGTGAAAGGCTATTTACAATTTGTACAGAAACCAGATGGCAGTTATAAGAGTCGAGGGGCACAGAAGGGAAGCAGAGGTTGGGAAGTAAGTGAGACAGGGGTGTAACCTCTCCCCGATGTTATTCAATCCGTATATTGAGCAAGCAGTAAAGTACACAAAAGAAAAATTCCGAGTAGGAATTAAAATCCATGAAGAAGAAATAAAAACTTTGAGGTTTTCCGATGACATCGTAATTCTGTCAGAGTCAGCAAGGGACCTGGAAGGGCAGCTGAGCGGTATAGACAGTGTCTTGAAAATAGGATATAAGATGAACATCTACAAAAGCAAAACGAGGATAATGACATGTAGTCGAATTAAGTCGGGTGATGCTAAGGGAATTAGATTAGGAAATGAGACACTTCAAGTAGTAAATGAGTTTTGCTATTTGGGGAGCAAAATAACTGATGATGGTCGAAGTAGAGAGGATATAAAATGTAGACTGGCAATGTGTAAGGAAAGCGTTTCGGAAGAAGAGAAATTTGTTAACATCGAGTATGGATTTAAGTGTCGGGAAGTCGTTACTGAAAGTATTTGTATGGAGTGTAGCCATGTATGGAAGTGAAACATGGACAATAAATAGTTAAGACAAGAAGAGAATAGATGCTTTCGAAATGTGGTGCTACAGAAGAATGCTGAAGTGTAGATGGGAAGATCACATAACTAATGAGGAGGTACTGAATAGAACTGGGGAGTAGAGAAATTTGTGGCACAAGTTGACTAGAAGAAGGAATGGGTTGGTAAGACATGTTCAGAGGCATCAAGAGGTCATCAATGTAGTATTGGAGGGCAGCGTGGAGGGTAAAAGTCGTGAGAAAGACTAAGAGATGAATACACTAAGCTGATTCAGAAGGATGTAGGTTGCAGTAGGTACTGGGAGATGAAGAAGCTTGCACAGAAAATAGAGTAGCATGGAGAGCTGCATCAAACCAGTCTCAGGACTGGAGACCACAACAACAAAGCATAATTCAATTCCTCAAGTAAAAGTGAGTGAATTCAACCGCTGGACACAAACCGTAAGTTTTCAGCCGTGGGTTTCTGTTCAAAATATTGTGTACCCACTCACATCTACAAGTATCAGAAGTTTGTAACAGGAATTTCCATAGACCCTGTAGCTCAATGCAATTAGTAATCCACGATCGAATTTATTCCGGTAGTTCCAGATTTTTAGTATGTTATATGAACTTACCCCTCCTGTAAAGTCTAAGGTCCCGACATTAGAGTGGACGTGTGCATGTGGTCACATTCGAACAACCAGCCGAAATCGCGACAAAATCTTTTTCCCTGTATGTCTTTTTTCCAGTGGAAATTTCGATAAAAGCAGCGTCAATAAATTTTGTAGAGCATTTTTCTACAAACTTGCATTTACGATTTTTTTCTCTCCCTTATAGGTTCTTAGATATTATACGTTAAAAATGCATATGAGTTAGGAGAAACACACATTTTTCACGAATAGGTTTGATTTGGCTCGGCTGGCTCTGAGCACTATGGGACTTAACTGCTGAGGTCATCAGTCCCCTAGAACTTAGAACTACTTAAACCTAACTAACCTAAGGACATCACACACTCCCATGCCCGAGGCAGGATTCGAACCTGCGACCGTAGCGGTCACGCGGTTCCAGACTGTAGCGCCTAGAACCGCACGGCCACCCCGGCCGGCGCGGTTTGATTTGTCGCGAGTAGTTCTATCCAGGGAAATTTTGAGAAAAATTAACTGACAACAATGTAGTACATTTCCCTATGTGTCTTTTTTCCAGTGGAAATTTCGGTAAAAGCAGCGTCAATAAATTTTGTAGAGCATTTTTCTACAAACTTGCATCCACGATTTTTTTCTCTCCCTTATGGGTTCCTAGATATTATACGTTAAAAATGTGTATGAGGTAGGAGAAACACGCATTTTTCACAAATAGGTTTGATTTGTCGTGAGTAGTTCTTTCCAGGGAAATTTTGAGAAAAGTTAACTGACAATTATGTAGTACAGCATAAAATATCCGTAACACATATAAGCTGCAATGTGTTCATCCTGAGCCCTTGTTAGAAATGCTGAGATAAGGGAAAAGGAAGAAGAGCAGATAGTTTAAGTCTGAACACGATTTTAGTTGACATGTTACAATTTCCAGTCGGTAACATCCCAAAACAACGTTAATACATTTAAAATCTTTTTTTTCTGCGAATATTGACCGACATGCGAGATTTTGCTCATCACTCCAGGTAATTTTCGATAGCGGGTGTTCCAGACTTAGTGGCGTTCGAATTACTGATTAAAATTGCTATATAAATCGCTGGTGTGTTTTGTGGCCAATTACTAGCAAGAACTGCTGGTGACATTGCCAGCGAGATATTGCTCATGTGTAGGCTGCTAGATGAACTCGTCGTCGGCGAACCTATCAGATAATAGGATGCACAAGTGTGTAAGAGGTCACAGGTAAATGATGCTCACTGCTGTACTTTACATATCACCGAAATGAAACACAGCATTAATCAACGACGATCACAGCTTTTGAATGATATTTCCGCCTTCTGTACAGACTTCCTTGTTCTATATTAATATCATGATTTTGTCATTATCAGGTTCATTCGGTATAATTGGACATTGTTAAGTGATGTCATCGTCAAGATCTATTGAAATGGATGTGCAGCATGCAGAAAATCCAAAATCGTCTACATATATGATAAACAGGTAGCAAATATGTTTTCCAGTCATTAAACAATCGAGCCACAGAATGAACATTAGTACAGTAGTTACATGTGTAGGGAATTTGGTCTGAAAATATACTATGGAAGATACTGATTGACTGATGCCCAAAGATGAATAGCCTAGTTTGTATGTCCCTGTACGATAACACATGTTCACAGGAAGATCATAGGTACGTAAAATCATACATATTTGGAAGAACTATGTTTTCTGTCAATACACTTACAAATACATCTTTGGAAGAACATTGTTTTCCGTGTCTACAAGGTGTAAACAGCATGTTCATAGCATGAAAATGTGACACCATGCCGAAAGGAATACCCACATCATACACAGGTTTAAATGGGAAACGTGTCCATGTGTCATACGTACCATACTACTGAAAATTACGAGAATTTGCCTTTGCCAAAGTCGACAGCGAAATGAATCAAAGTACCAGCAGCTCGAATTCGTGCAGTCTCTACTATTTCAGTTCTAGGGAGATGAGAAGCCAACATTACGTGACACCATTGAACTAGTGTTAAGGATACGAATTTCATTGGCGCAAGGACGATGAAGACGCCTCATTTAATGATACACAAACGGTAAAAAAGCAGTGAATAAATTCTAGTGTCCCGTTTCACTCTCGGCTTTGACCACAGAGTGAGCATTCGGATGCACGGATTTGATTTTCTGTTGTCGACACACATTGCCACAGTGGGCACGTGACCTCGGGGCGCCGTATGTCTGTCCGTATGGAATGCCGCCATATCCTTAGTACCGACAGACTCCCTTCGTATGTGCTCAGTATTTGGGACAGGTGTTTTGTAGACGCCATAACAATTTGCATTCGATACCTGGAATAAATTCTTCTCTCAGCTTAGATGAGTAAAATGAGCGGGCGTCGTCTCACTGCACCGTCACGTCAGCGTGTGTTCACACTGCCTGTCACGTCATGTAGCGTCAGTTCGCTTAGTCTGTGTGAGAGTATAGTATTGCAACTGAGGAAACAAAGTTGTTAATGGCCGAAGAAAACCTCATAAGGTATGTTCTTGATCAGTTTTGTTTGTGCTAAGACGTGAAACAACATTTCAAAACGTCGACATTTCTGTGCTGTGGGAAAGTGAGCATCTGTTCTGTTACTCTCAAACCTAAATAGTTTTGTCGCTTTCGGATATCTCACACTGCTTGTGTAAAAACATCCATTGCAAAAAACCTCGAAGTCGGCATGAAACATTTACAATTTGCCACGAAAATAAAGCGTAATAATAAAAGAAATATTAAGAAGATACAAAGCACAATATCCACTACTATAACACGCGTGAGTGCGGCAAAATAAGTTAACTTACGATGTTAGCAGACAATGATACTGTCGACATTTTCTTCCGGAAAATCGTTGACCTGCCGTCACGTGACGAGATGTGACGGCCTGTTGACGACTTGACTGAATGCCACCATTTGAAATGCATTGTGGAACATTTTGACGGGACTCAATGGCCAAGATGAACTGTTCTTAAAAACAGTCATGCCGAGATCACGTGATAATTTCTGCTTAATGTTGACAACGTGAGCATCACGCAGTGCACACTCCAGAGATTTTTCTACTCTATGACTTTGACCGACGTCATATCTAAGTCACAGACGCTACATCTGAAGGCAATGAGGTTTATTCCTAAAGCAAAGAATGTATCGCAGAAAAGAAAGATAATAGACATACATACAATAAAATTTCATAGCAACTCACGCGAATTAAATAGCCACAAGTTATATCGCAAAGAAATTGAGGTAAGAGAAAAAGAAAGCAACAACATTAAAAACAAACAGGCATAAAATAATTCCAGAATGAGATTTTCACTCTGCAGCGGAGTGTGCGCTGATATGAAACTTCCTGGCAGATTAAAACTGTGTGCCTGACCGAGACTGGAACTTTTTTTTTTGAACGTGTATAGACTTTTATTTACAAAATAACAATTTTCGTTTTACAATTACAGTTTGCGTTTTACTTCTAAAGACGAGACAATCCATTCTTTGCTTTTATTTTTCTGTTACTGTACTGTCCAGGTAATTATTTCATTTGGTGCTTTTTTTTATATATATATATATTTTTCGAGAGTCTGTCAGTCACATTTCTTGCACTGTTTATTGTTGCAGTTTAGCTTTTTCTGAGTCTTTGTACACTACATGTGTACGTGTGGCAGAATGGATTGGGAATAAGCATTGATTGTAGGATCTAGTCATTTACAGAGAAAAATTAGCAAAAAAATGTTATTTTGTGGAAATTTTACTCATTACTAGTTATGGTATTATTATTATTGTTATTATTTTTGTAGATATTTTGAGTTGTGGATGTGCTCTATTCATTTTACAATAATGTTGAGTTATTACTATCTTCTTAGTAAATCTTGTGTTAGAAAACAAGGGGGGGGGCATTTCACATTGGGTCTTGAAAACGAGACCTTAGTGGAACATGCACTAGGCATGAAATCAGTTTGACAGAAATATTAACGAGTGTATCAATTGTCCGCTGTTGTTTGATGAGTGAACTCGGGACCTTTGCCTTTCGCGGGCAAGTGCTCTACCGACTGAGCTACCCAAGCACGACTCACGTCCCCTCCTCACAGCTGTACCTCTGGCAGTACCTCGTCTCCTACCTTCCAAACTTCCTGTGTTTGCAGGAGGGCATCTGTTAAGTTTGGAAGGTAGGAGACGAGGTACTGGCAGAAGTAAAGCTGTGAGGACGGGGCATGAGTCGTGCTTGGGTAGCTCAGTTGGTGGGGCACTTGCCCGCGAAAGGCAAAGGTCCCGAGTTCGAGTCTCGGTCCGGCACACAGTTTTCATGTGCAAGGAAGTTTCATGCATTAAATTAATTATTATCACAGTTTATGCAAGCAAGTGAAAGAACCATAGACGGCCTTTCAAGTCCGTAATATCACTCGTAGTAAACCCTTAATCTATATTTATACCTACAGGGATACTTTGCAAATTACATTTACGTGCCTGGCAAAGGGTTTATCGAACCACCTTCACGATAATCCTCTATTATTCCAGTCTCAAACAGCGTGCGGAAAAAACGAACACCTATATCCTTCTGAGCGAGCTCTGATTTCCTTATTTTATGATGATGATAGTTTCTTCCCGTGTAGGTCAGCGTCAAAAAATATTTTCGCACTCTGAGGCGAAAGCTGGTGATCGAAATTTCGTGATAAGTTTCTGCCGCAACGAAAAACACCTATGTTTTAATGATGTCCGTCCCAAATCCTTTATCGTGTCAGTGACACTGTCTCCCCTATTTCTCGATAATGCAAAATGTGCTGCTCTTCTTTGAACATTCTCGATATAGTCCGTTTATTCTGTCTGGTAGGGATCCCACACCGTACAGCAGCGCTCCAGAAGAGGACGGACAAGCGTGGTGTAGGCAGTCTCTCTAGTAGATCTGTGGCATCTTCAGCCAATAAAACGCAGTCTTTGGTTCACCTACCCACAACATTTCCTATATATGGTTTCCAATTAATGTTGTTCTTAATTGTGATTCTTAGGTGTTTAGTTGAATTTACAGCCTTTAAATTTGACTGATTTATCGTGTAACCGAAGTTTCACCGATTCCGTTTAGCACTCATGTGGAGAACCTCACACTTTTCATTATTTACGGTCAACTGCCAATTTTCGCAACATGCAGATATCTTTTCCAATCGTTTTGCAAATTGGTTTTGATATTCTGATGACTTTACTAGTTGGTAAATGACAGCATCATCTACAAACAAGCCGGCCGGAGTGGCAGAGCGGTTCTAGGCGCTTCAGTCTGGAAATGCACGAGCGCTACGGTCGCAGGTTCGAATGCTGCCTCGGGCATGGATGTGTGTGATGTCCTTAGGTTAGTTAGGTTTAAGCAGTTCTAAGTTCTAGGGGACTGATGACCTCTGAAGTTAAGTCCCATAGTGCTCAGAGCCCACCTACAAACAACCTCAGACGATTCATCAATTGTCTCCGAAATCGTTTATATAGATAAGGAACAGCATTACCTTGGTATCATTAAGTGCATAAGAATCACGTTGGGGAATTTATAACGGAATGCAGAGTTCAGTAAACAGTTCATTCGCATATCGCCTCATGGCAGCAAAGGAGAACTCGGAGGTCGCTTCTGAGCACAACAGGTCGAATCGCCAGACTGGCGTACAACTTAGCAGTCAGGGTGCATGGAGCAACCACGAGAGTGATCCAGCCTTCATACGAAGCCCCACTGCAGACCGTAACCCCGTGTGTCAGGCAGGCAGGCAGGTCGGCTGCAGGCACTCAAGTCGCCTCCTCCTAGTCAACTCCCGGCCATCACTGGCACCGAGGTGGAACCAGCCTCCACCAGGAAACACACGACACCTCCACCCTGCTGCGCTCCACTGAGTTCTCGCTTGACACCACTCAACTCTGCAATGTCGCTCGTCTGTAGGTAGTAGAATGCACGCTACAAGGCATCCACCTCGGACCTCTTCTTGAAATAACCACTTTGTAACAGCTCATTGTGTCATTGTGGTGCCAACTACCACCTAAGCTGCCCCTGCAGATGCAGTACGGTACGCCAGAGCCATACTCCAAACACAATTGTTATCCCTCTCTGTAGTTCCACGTGGCCGTTTGGAGTCCAATCTTATTGGCTCCACAGTACATTGTTGTGACCGTTTCTGGCAACAATGATGTACAGTGGCAACATTCCGGCCAAGTTTTCCTGTAACATGGACCTTCTTGTAGCCCTAATACACAACCTCTTTCAGCCCCAGTGACAAACACCAAATGGCAAAGTCCAATTTCAAAGATAAATGAAATGTCATGTGCCTAGGGCCTCCCGTCGGGTAGACTGTTCGTCAGGTGCAAGTCTTGCGATTTGACGCCACTTTCGCGACTTGCGCGTCGATGCGGATGAAATGATGATAATTAGGACAACACAGCACCCAGTCCCTGAGCGGAGAAAATGTCCGACCCAGCCGGGAATCGAACCCGGGCCCGTAGGATTGACATTCTGTCGCACTGACCACTCAGCTACCGGGGGCGGACAGTTTCAAAGGTAATTAACGCTCACGAACGTTGCAGAAAGTATTTAGAGGAAACTTGATTTGCATCCTCATAGTGGTACTGCTAGGCACACACTTGTGCGACTGGCACTGCTCTTAAATCTGGATAGAATCATCATTCTGAAGCAGAAAGACGCCTCCCAACTTACGTTGCAGCTGCAGAACTGCTCCTTGGTGTTGCGATTTTCAGATCCGCCTATAGGGGTGCAGCTTTCTCCATTTCGAAGGAATCCCCCCCTGGCGTACCCCCCCTCTCCACCCCTCCCCTCACAACCACCACCTACTCTCCCCCCCCCCCCCCCAGCTGATGTGGTGGCTTCGTCTTTTCAACTAATATCCTAGTAGCGCAGTTTTCTCGCCAATAGTAGCCATCTCGACACCTCACACTTACTACAATATATACACACACTAAGCGGTACCTGGCGGCATTCAACTTCCCGGACTGCCGTGGTGGTCATGTGTTCGCTCATTAGCGTATTTCCTGCATAACGTATCCATCGACAATAATTTTGATCAACAAATTTATTTTTGTTACAAACGCAGTTATCGACGGGTTTATATAACGATACGATATTGCAGTGCCAGTGTTATTCCGAATTACGACGTGAAGCTCGCTTCGACGTGCCTGCATCGTAAGTCGGAGTAACACAGGCTCTGCAGTGTCGTATTCATCCTCCGACTGTAGGCAGACGACTTTATACAGAAACGTCTCCCCTGTGTTGGAATACACATAATGGAGGTAAGAGTACAGCTTGCAGACACATGGTTGACAACAAACAGGTGTTTGCGGCTGGCCGCGGGTCTCGCTCGGATAGCCTAATGGCAAGGCGGCCACTCGCGACGAGTGGGACGTCCGGGTTCGAGTCCCGGTCCGGCACAAATTTTCCCTGTCGTCATTCCACTCCACAGCTTATGGTTGTCCATGTTCGCAATTTCGAATACATTTAATGCACAAAGGGCGTTCAAAAAGTTTTGCACAGTCATCTCTAATTTTTTTTATTTTTTGAAGGAGGAGAATGAATTTTTTTGTGAACGTGACGCATCTGGCCCAACGTTCTTTCCATGACGTAAATGCACTTTGGTAAAATTCTGGGGATTGACTTTTAACCATCGCGTGACACAGGAAATAAGTCTATCAAATGTTTTACCGCGCAGGCGGGCCTTCTGACGATCAAAGAGGTAAAAATCAGATGGAGCCAAGTCCGCACTGTAGGGAGGATGAGGAACAATTTTCCAACCCATTGTGCTGATTTTTTTCTGAGGCATAAGAAGTGTATGGGGTTTGGCATTGTCACGGTGTAGTCTGAAGAACTGACGCTGAAGCTGTGGTCTGTGGGTCTTGATGGCACGTCGCAGCTTGTCCATTGACAAACAGTAACGGTCCCGATTAACTGTGGAGCTAGGTTCCAAAAAGTCGATGAAAACGACACCACACTGATCCCAGAAGAACGAGGTCATCACCTTTCACCCTGCTGTTCGTGAACGTCTTTGTTTCTACTTCCGAGGGGAACCTGGATGCACCGCTCCACGGATTGGACTTTGCTCTCAGGTTCGGACAAAAACAACCATGTTTCATCCTGTGTAATGACGCCGTCAAGACACTGTTTCCACTCTTCAGTAAAGGTCTTCATGACAACCTAGCACACATTCCTCCTCATTGTTTTCATTTCGCTTGTCAGTAATCTAGGCACCCAACGTGCAGAGACTTTTCTGTACCCTAGTGACTGTACCAGCGATACCACACTACCCAATGACAAACGAGTCATCGTCGTGTCGTCACACATCTGTCATTTTGGATGATTTGATCAATGGTCTCCTTATTCACGTCACTCACTGCCGTCGATGGTCTACCGCATCGTGGATTGTCCAGTAGAGAGAAATCAACTTCTTTAAACCTCTGCAACCACCTCTGGATACTGCTGCGATTCACAGTGTCCTCCCCCATTAAAAGGGGACAACTTCCTGTGAATCAATGTGGCAATGTCATCGCCTGTATGGAAGGGGAACTCCATCATCGACCGTTGTCGCCACCTGACATCTACTTCACGGTCCATTATGGCTCACCTGTAAATGAAAGGAAATACCTTTATATACCAATTTATAGCTGAATGTTCCAAGTATGTTCACAAAAAATTTAACTCTTCTCCTGCAAAAAATAAAAAAAATTTGCGACCACTGTGCAAATCTTTTTGAACGCCCTTTGCAGATCTACAATGAAGCGCGAAAGAAACTGGTATAGGCATGTATATTCAAATACATAGATATGTAAATAAGCAGAACACGGCGCTGCGGTCGGCAGCGCCTATATAAGACAACAAGTGTCTGGCGCAATCATTAAATTGGTTATTGCAGCTACAGTAGCAGGTTATCGACATTTAAGTGAGTTTGTACGTGGTGCTATAGTCGGCGCACGAGCGATGGGACACAGCATCTCCGAGGTAGATATGAAGTGGGGAGTTTTCCCCGTACGATCATATCGCGAGTGTACCGTGAATATCAGGAATCGGGTAAAACATCAAATCTCCGACATTGCTGCACCGGAAAAACATCTGCAAGAACGGTACCAACGACGACTGAAGAGAATAGTTTAACGTGACAGAAGTGCAACACTTCTGCAAATTGCTGAAGATTTCAATGCTGCACCATCAACAAGTATCGGCGTGCGAACCATTCAACGAAACATGATCGATATGGGCTTTTGGAACCAAAGGCCCACTCGTCTACCCTTGGTGACGGCACAACACAAAGCTTTACGCCTCGTCAGGGCCCGTCAGCACCGATGTTGGACTGTTGATGGCTGGAAACATGTTACCTGGTCGGACGAGTATCATTTCAAGTTCTAGCGACGGATCGATGTGTACAGGTATGGGGACAACCTCATGAATCCCTGCATGTCAGTAGGGAGGGTTCAAGCTGGTGGAGGCGTCTGTACCTGGAGTGGTATGGGACCCCCACACGCCTGTATACGACTCTGACAGGTGACACGTACGTAAGCATCCTGCCTGATGACCTGCGTCCATTCACGTCCATTTTCCATTCCGACGGACTCGGGCAATTCCAGCAGGACAATGCGACCGACGTCCCACACGTTGTGAATTACTACAGAGAGGCTTCGGGAACACATTTATGGGTTTAAACACCTCCGCTGGCCACCAAACTCCCCAGACATGAACATCACTGATCACATCTGGTATGTGCTGCAACGTGCTATCCAGAAGATATCTCGACTCCCTGTTGCGGATTTATGGTGTTCATTCCTTCCAGCACTGCTTCAGACATTAGTCGAGTGCATGTGGCACTTCTGCGTGTTCGCTGGTGCCTTACATGGTGTTAGGCAGGTGTACCAGTTTCTTTGGTACTTGAATGTGCATCAGTTCCCAATTCATTATTAAAGACTGGCACGTCATGAGATTTTTGTGTCGGAATAGTAAACCAGTACGCCTGGACATCTGCTACAAGTCTCTTAGTGTAACACGATGTCGTCCTAAGTCCATGTTGCAGGCGTATTTGTGAAACAAATACTCTTTTGTGACGAATGCGTGTCCACAGTTGATGTCTGGTAAAGTAAAGGGAAAAATGAGCGAGTCACGGGTGGGAGACGTCACGCTTCCTGCGGTTTAACCTTCCTGCGGAAACACTTCCGCTGCACGTAGCGCACACTCAGTCAGTGTTGCCTGCGGTACGCAGCGCGTGTGTTCGTTCCCAGCTCTGCGTGAGTAGCTGACAATGGACCCAGCGGGCGTAGCTACGTCGCTGCTGGTTTTGCTGGCAGCAAACAACTCCTCGATACTCGACTGTGTCTGTAACCACGTCGCCAGCGTCACCGACGAAATGAGCTACGGCGATGGACTGATGTGGGAGACGTACTGCCAAGACCTCGGTGAGTACATCTTCGTACAGTGTCGACTCACTCGACGTTACGCAGTTGCACAGTTATGTACTCAAACAGGCGGCTTGACTTGCACATAGTGCTGTGAAACAAGGTAAAACGTTCACAGGCCACCAGTGAAGGACTACCTGTACGTCTACATCTATATGATCACTCTACAATTCATATTTACCTTACATTGTACCTTCAAGTTACGTGGCTAGTGTTCCACTCTCAAACAGCCTGCGGGAGAAATGAACATTTAAATCTTTCCATGTGAACCCTGATTTCTCTTCGTCTTCTCTGTGTAGGTGGGCGCCAAAAAAGATATTCCCACACTCTGAGGAGAAAGCTGGTGATTGCAGTTTCATGAGAAGAACCTGCCTTAACGTGAAAGGTCTTTTTTTTTTCATGACAGCCACCCCAATTCCTGTATTATATCCGTTCAAGTGATTCAAATGTCTCTGAGCACTATGGGACTTCTTAGAACTACTTAAACCTAAGTAACTTAAGGACATCACACATACCCATGCCCGAGACAGGATTCGAACCTGCGACCATAGCGGTCGCGCGGTTCCAGACTGTAGCGCCTAGAACCGCTCGGCCACCCCGGCCGGCTATTATATCCGTGGCACACTCTCCCCTATTTCGTGGTAATACAGAACGAGTGCCCTTCTTTGGACATTTACGATGTCCGTCAATCCTACCTGGTAAGAATCCCACTCAATACAGCAATATTGCGGAACAGGGCGGACAAGTGTAGTGCAGGCAGTTTCTCTAGTGGACCTGCTGCAGCTTTATAATCTTCTGCCAATAAATAGACGCCTTTGGTTAGCCTTCCCACACACATTACCTATGTGACATTTCCAATTTAATTTACTCGTAATCCTAATCTCTAATTGTGTAACTCAATTAGATTTCCGCAATTTATCGTGTTACTGAAATTTCGCGGACATATTTTACTGCTCATGTTAATGACTTCACACTTTCCATTATTTAGAGTCAGTTGCCACTTTTCAAATCACACAAATATCTTGACTAAATCATTTTGAAATTGTTTTTGATCATCTGATGACTTTACGACAATAATAAATTACAGCATCAGCAGCAAGTGGCTTGTAGTGAAATAGCGTGCTGACGGCATATCGTTTCAATTATGCGACTGGATTCGTGATTTCCTGTCAGAGAGGTCGCAATTCGTAGTAACTGACGGAAAGTCATCAAGTAAAATGAAGTGATTTCTAGCGTTCCCCAAGGTAGTGTTATCGGCCCTTTGTTGTTCCTCATCTACGTAAACTATTTGGGAGACAGTCTGAGCGCCGGCCGCTGTGGCCGTGCGGTTCTAGGCGCTTCAGTCTGGAACCGCGTGACCGCTACGGTGACAGGTTCGAATCCTGCCTCGTGCATGGATGTGTGTGATGTCCTTAGGTTAGTTAGTTTTGAATAGTTCTAAGTTCTAGGGGACTGATGACCTCAGAAGTTAAGTCGCATAGTGCTCAGAGCCATTTGAACCATTTGAGGTGAACATACAATCTCAGAGCCACAGTCTGAGCAGCCGCCTTGGCTTGTTTGCAGATGATGTCTATCGACTAATAAGGTCATCACAAGATCCAAACGAATTGTAAAACGACTTAGAAAAAATATCGGTACAGTGCGAAAATTGGTAATTGTCGCTAAATAATGAAAAGTGTGAGATCATCCACGTGAGTGCTATAAAGAATTCGTTAAACTTCGGTTACACGATAAATCAGTCAAATCTAAGCACTACTAACTTCCACTATATAACTAGGAATCACAATAACCAACAATTTAAATTTGAAGGAACACATAGAAAATATTGTGAGGAAGGCTAACTGAAGACTGCGTTTCATTGGCAACACACTTAGAACATGTAACAGGTCTACTCAAAAGACTGCGTACACTACGTTTGTCCGTCGTCTTTCAGGATACTGCTGCGCGG
Organism: Schistocerca serialis cubense; assembly: GCF_023864345.2. Lineage (NCBI taxonomy): Eukaryota > Metazoa > Arthropoda > Insecta > Orthoptera > Acrididae > Schistocerca > Schistocerca serialis. Next base: position 136,427,442 of record NC_064648.1, on the reverse strand, counting down.
TGTGGGATCCTTACCAGATAGGATTGCAGAGTACATCAGAAAAGTTCAAAGAAGGGCAGCACGTTTTGTATAATTGCGAAATTGGTAGAGAGTGTCACTGAAATGATACAGGATTTGGGCTGGACATCATTAAAACAAAGGCGTTTTTCGTTGCTACGGAATCTTCTCACGAGATTTCAATCAGCAACTTTCTCCTCCGAATGTGAAATTATTTTGCTTACGCTGATCTACGAAAACCATAATAAAATAAGGGAAAACAGAGTTCGCACTGAAAGATATAGGTGTTCGTTTTCTCCGCGCTGTACGAGATTGGAATAATAGAGAATTATTGTCAAAGTGGTTCGATAAACCTTCTGCCAATCACTTAAATGTGATTTACCCGTGTAGATGTAGATGCAGATGAAAAAATCTTTGTGGACTGTTCAGATTGTCTCCTAAATGATTCATGTAGATCAGGAACAACAGAGGTCCTATAAATATTCCTTGGGAATTACTCGATGAGTTTCCGTCGATTACTACGAACTATGACCTTACCGACATGAAATCACGAATCCACTCGCACAACTGAGACGATAATCCATACACATGTAATTTGATAACATTCCGCCTGTGAGGAACAGTGTCAAAAGTCTTCTGAAAACATAAAAATATTAAATCAATTTGACATCCCCTTTCGATATCAGTTATTACTTCGTGAGGATAAGCCCGCATCTCGTGGTCGTGCGGTAGCGTTCTCGCTTCCCACGCCCGGGTTCCCGGGTTCGATTCCCGGCGGGGTCAGGGATTTTCTCTGCCTCGTGATGGCTGGGTGTTGTGTGCTGTCCTTAGGTTAGTTAGGTTTAAGTAGTTCTAAGTTCTAGGGGACTGATGACCATAGATGTTAAGTCCCATAGTGCTCAGAGCCATTTGAACCATTTTTCGTGAGGATAAAGAGCGTGTTGTTTCTTCACAAGAACGATATTTAGTGAATATGTGTTAGTTATCTCTCGATAAAACGCCTTCTTGCAGGTGATTCATAATGTTCGAACACAGTGCGTCTTCAAAATCATACTGCAAATCGTCGTTACTAATATGGATCTGTAATGCACAGGATTACTCCTGCTTCCGTTCTTAGTACTGGTGTGACTCGTGCAACTTCCCAGTCTTCGAGTACGGATCTTTTGTGGAGCGGGGGGTTTTATGCGACTTCTAAGTACGGAGCTGTTGCATCAGCGTAGCCTGAAAGGAACCTGACTGGTATACAGTCGGGACTGGAAGAGTTCCCTTTATTAATAGATTTGAGCTGCTTCGCTACAGCGAGGACAACTACTTCTAAGTTACTCATGTTGACTGATGTTCTTTATTCGAATTCTGGAATATTCACCTCGATTTCTTCGGTGAACGAATGTCGGGAAACGATGTTTAGTAACTCTTCTTTACTGGCACTGTCATCAGCAACATCACCATTGTTAACGCGCAGTGAAGGTATTGATTGTGTCTTGCTGCTGCTGTACTTTACATATGACCGGAATCTCTTAGTTTTCTTTCAGATTTTGAGAAAACTATTCAAGACATGTCCCATCGAAGTTCCCGCTAAATTTCGAGCTTCTGTAAAACTTTGACGATCTAGTTTTTCTTTCCTTCTTTTAAAAATTTGCGTGATTTTTTCTGTTGCTTCTGCAACACCGTTCTGATATGTTTTGTGTATCGTGGTGAATCAGTTTGATACGCATCCCTCAACTGCGGTCGATGCCAGTTCCTAGCATTCAAACCCCATCTTGTCTGTATTTACATATTGCGATCGAAAAGAGTGGAGATTGCGTGGATTTTTATCTGCTTGTTTAAGTAGATGTATTTTGCATCAACACTATGTGCTCAAAAGTATCCGGACATCCCTAAAAACATACGTGTTTCATACACTCCTGGAAATTTATATAAGAACACCGTGAATTCATTGTCCCAGGACGGGGAAACTTTATTGACACATTCCTGGGGTCAGATACATCACATGATCACACTGACAGAACCACAGGCACATAGACACAGGCAACAGAGCATGCACAATGTCGGCACTAGTACAGTGTATATCCACCTTTCGCAGCAATGCAGGCTGCTATTCTCCCATGGAGACGATCGTAGAGATGCTGGATGTAGTCCTGTGGAACGGCTTGCCATGCCATTTCCACCTGGCGCCTCAGTTGGACAAGCGTTCGTGCTGGACGTGCAGACCGCGTGAGACGACGCTTCATCCAGTCCCAAACATGCTCAATGGGGGACAGATCCGGAGATCTTGCTGGCCAGGGTAGTTGACTTACACCTTCTAGAGCACGTTGGGTGGCACGGGATACATGCGGAAGTGGATTGTCCTGTTGGAACAGTAAGTTCCCTTGCCGGTCTAGGAATGGTAGAACGATGGGTTCGATGACGGTTTGGATGTACCGTGCACTATTCAGTGTCCCCTCGACGATCACCAGTGGTGTACGGCCAGTGTAGGAGATCGCTCCCCACACCATGATGCCGGGTGTTGGCCCTGTGTGCCTCGGTCGTATGCAGTCCTGATTGTGGCGCTCACCTGCACGGCGCCAAACACGCATAAGACCATCATTGGCACCAAGGCAGAAGCGACTCTCATCGCTGAAGACGACACGTCTCCATTCGTCCCTCCATTCACGCCTGTCGCGACACCACTGGAGGCGGGCTGCACGATGTTGGGGCGTGAGCGGAAGACGGCCTAACGGTGTGCGGGACCGTAGCCCAGCTTCATGGAGACGGTTGCGAATGGTCCTCACCGATACCCCAGGAGCAACAGTGTCCCTAATTTGCTGGGAAGTGGCGGTGCGGTCCCCTACGGCACTGCGTAGGATCCTACGGTCTTGGCGTGCATCCGTGCGTCGCTGCGGTCCGGTCCCAGGTCGACGGGCACGTGCACCTTCCGCCGACCACTGGTGACAACATCGATGTACTGTGGAGACCTCACGCCCCACGTGTTGAGCAATTCGGCGGTACGTCAACCCGGCCTCCCGCATGCCCACTACACGCCCTCGCTCAAAGTCCGTCAACTGCACATACGGTTCACGTCCACGCTGTCGCGGCATGCTACCAGTGTTAAAGACTGCGATGGAGCTCCGTATGCCACGGCAAACTGGCTGACACTGACGGCGGCGATGAACAAATGCTGCGCAGCTAGCGCCATTCGACGGCCAACACCGCGGTTCCTGGTGTGTCCGCTGTGCCATGCGTGTGATCATTGCTTGTACAGCCCTCTCGCAGTGTCCAGAGCAAGTATGGTGGGTCTGACACACCGGTGTCAATGTGTTCTTTTTTCCATTTCCAGGAGTGTATTTGATGCGTTGTGCTGCCTCCTACTGCCAGATACTCCATATCAGCGACCTGAGTAGTCATTAGACATCGTGAGAGAGCAGAATGGGGCGCTCTGCGGAACTCACGGACTTCAAACGTGGTCAGGTGATTGGGTGTCACTCGTATCATACGTCTGTCCGCGGCATTTCCACACTCCTAAACATCCCTAGGTCCCCTGTTGGCGATGCGATAGTAAAGTAGAAACGTGAAGGGACACGCACAGCATACAAGCGTACAGCCCGACCTCGTCTGTTGACTGACAGAGACCCCTGACAGTTGAAGAGGGTCGTAACGTGTAATGGGCAGACATCTATCCAACCATCACACAGGAATTCCAAACTGCATCAGGATCCACTGCAGGTACTGTGGCGTTTCGGCGGGAGGTGCGAAAACTTGGAGTTCGTGCTCGAGCGGCAGCTCATAAGGCACACATCACGCCGGTAAATACAAAACGACGCGTCGCTTGGTGCAAGGAGCGTAAACATTGGACGATTGAATAGTGGGAAAACGTTGTGTGGAGTGACGAATCACGGTACACAATGTGGCGATCCGATGGCAGGGTGTGGGTATGGCGAACGCCCGGTGAATGTCATCTGCCAGCGTGTGTAGTGCCAACAGTAAAATTCGGAGGTGTTGGTGTTATGGTCTGGTCGTGTTATTCATGAAGGGGGCTTGCACCCCTTGTTGTTTTGTGTGGCATTGTCACAGCACAGGCCAACACTGATGTTTTAAGCATCTTCAAAAATGGTTCAAATGGCTCTGAGCGCTATGGGACTTAACTTCTGAGGTCATCAGTCCCCTAGAACTTAGAACTACTTAAACCTAACTAACCTGAGGACCTGAGGCAGGATTCAAACCTGCGACCGTAGCCGTCGCGCCAGGATGGAGATTTATCCTTAAAACACGATCGAGCACCTGTTCATAATGCACGGCCTGTGGCGGAGTGGCTACACGACAATAGCATCCTTGCAATGGACTGGGCTGCACAGAGTCATGACCTGAATCCTACAGAATACCTTTGGGATGTTTTGGAACACCGACTTCTTGCCCAGCCTCACCGACTGACATCGATACCTTTCCTTAATGAAGAATAGGCTGCCGCTCCCCAAGAAACGTTTCAGCACCTGACTCAACGTACGCTTGCGAGAGTGGAAGCTGTCATGAAGGGTGAGGGTGAATTCCAGCATTACCACGAACTTGTAAGTCATTTTCAGCCAAGTGTCCAGATACTTCTGATAACATGGCATACGTTTGGTGGGTTTAGGTGTTACGGTATTCAGTCTCGCTACAACAACCTTGTAGTCACTAATCTGTGTATCCGCCATTATGCTCTCTATTTGCTCACCATTATTTGTTGCTAACAGTTAAAATATAGTTTCGCAACCATTAACACTTCGAGTGTGCTCCTGAACTAACAGTTCGAAATAGTTTTCTAAGAAAGCATTCAGTGGTATTTCGAAATAAGTTTCTTGCATGCCACCGACTGTAAACATATATTTTTTTCCAACGTATCGAGGGTAGATCGAAGGCACCGTCACCTATAATTGAACGTATGGGGTGCCTGTTTGAAATGAGACTCAAGTTTCCTTTGAAGGACTACGTTTATTAGGACTGAGTTTTTTAGAGGAAACCGACACCTCAGTTTCAAGTCTACAGATCTATGGACTTTGCCTAATCTGTTTTTCAGGCGAGACGATATCTTGAAGTATAATTGGGAAAGTCTGCAAATTACCCGTGTAGATCAATCAGAACGAAAGAAATTGGAGAAAGTAGTTGAAGATTGCGATCTTTTTGCAGGGGCAAGGCATCGGAATTCGGTGCATGCGCAGTGATAGCCAAATGTAAATTTCCGTGTCATAAGCGAAAATGGCGAACGGCATTCTGCGTGTTACAATTGATCTGTCTGTCATGACAGTACTGAGCAGGTATCATCAGCGATTCAGTTAAGCGCCTCATAAAGCCGATAATACGAGCATTCTCAGGCGGCATCGGCAGTCTGAAGGGCAGAACGTTCGTACAGAGAAAGAACAACCGGCCGGCGCGAAGCAGATTATCGCTAATGTTTTCTCCATGAAACCCACACAGAACACCTGTTCAGCATGAACACCTTTTTGATGTCTTTTACACTGAAAAGCCAAAGAAATGGTACGCCTGCCAAATATTGTGTAGGGCCCCCGCAAGGAAGCACAAGCGCCGCAACACGGCGTGGCATCGACTCGCCTAGTATCTGAAGTAGTGCTGCAGGGAACTGACACCGTGAACCCTGCAGGGCTGTCCGTAAATCCGTAAGTGTACTACGGGACGGAGGTCTCTTCCGAACAGCACGTTGCAAGGCATCCCAGATATGCTCAGTAATGTTCATGTCTGAAGAGTTTGGTGGCCAGCGGAAGATTTTAAACTCATAAGAGTGTTCCTGGAGCCGCTCTGTAGCAATACTGGTCGCGAGGGGCGTCACATTGCCCTGCTGGAATTTTCAAGTCCGTCGGAACGCACAATGGATGTGGGTGATCACAAAGGATCCTTACGTGCGTGTCACTTGTCAGAGTCGTGTCTAGACGCACCAGTGGTCCCATATCATTCCAACTGCACATGGTCCACGTCGTTAGAGGGCCTCCACCAGCTTGAACAGTCCACTGCTGACATACAGGATCCATGGATCCGTGAGGTTGTCTCCATACTCGTACACGTCCATCCACTCGATAGAATTTGAAACGGGAGTCGTCCGACCAGAAAACATGTCTCCAGTCATCAACAGCCCAATGTCGGTGTTGTCCACATCACTTTCTTTGGCGCTCCAGTGTATATTCTTTGCAGTTCCTGTCGGTATGTACTGCAGTGCATTGAACAGCTACATCCGTTTCCAGTCGCTATATTAGTTTTCCAGTGCCCTCTGTTATTTCGAGCAGTGGTTTGTAGAGCTACCAGTGTTTTGCAATGGCCGGTGAACGTGCTTAGCTGACATGGCGAGTCAGACTGCGTGGTGCTTACAGCAGGCCGTAGTTGTGAGGGGTGGAACGGTACTTGAGAAGACCTCCTGCCTGCATAAAGTCATGTAGATCGCGGATCGCGGATCACCCAGAGAAGGGACGCCAAACATCATCATAGTTATAATAATCTACACACACATATACACACACACACACACACACACACACACACACAAACACACACACACACACACACACACACACACACACACACACATATATATATATATATATATATATATATATATATTTTGTGGATCATAATTACTAGTGTAAACGCATGTAGTTCAAAGTAGACGATACGAGAAGTAAAAAAGTCTCAGTAAACATAGCGTCGTAAATGCATACCTTAAGAGCTACGAGCAATTCTTCATCTTCGATACACGGAAGCAGGTCTCACCTACTGCAGGCTCTTTGCTTTCCACATTTTGGGAAGTATGTGCAGTAACATTTGCTATAAAATGCAGACCTGTAAAGTTATAAGCAATTGTTCATTAGAAGAGTTGTGTTTCCAAGTAGCGAAGATGAGCGCGTGCTCATACCTCTTAAGGTGTACATTTTAGAGCTAATTTTTGCTGGACATCTTTTCTTGGTTTGGTCCGTACTACTACTTCCCAAAATGTGGAAAGCAACGAGCTTGCAGTAGAAGAAATTTGCTTCATAGTATCGAAGATGAAAAACTGCTCGTAGTTCCATTATCGACTCTATGTTTCCTGAGACTTCTTTCCTTCTAGTATCGTGTACTTTCAACTGTATGAGTTTACACTATTAATTGTGATACACGGTGTATAGTGTTCGTTTTATTGTAATTCATACAAATCTACAATATTATTCCGATATTCATGAAATTTTGCACACTCAACGGAAGAGGAAGGTCACTGTCTGCATAATATTTCGTAATCTGGCTTTAAATACATGTGTTTGTAGTAGATATAGAGGAAAGGTTTTTGCGAAATAACTCTCAAAGTTCTTTGCCGATTTACTTCAAATTTCTGCATGATCCCCTAATGAACGTTTGGGAGGACGTAAGCTACATATATTTTTAGCAAGAGCTGGTATTGTCATTTGGAGAGCAAAACCGGTAGATAAATAATACGAACTGCGACCTGTGGCTCTTTTCAGAAACTTGTACACATACCTACACACGAGCAGTGGCGGATACAGAAAAACCTCAAAGAGGGGTCCTAAAGATATCTTGAGCTACCTTCACTTTTAGCGTAATATTAAATAATCAAGTCATATGGATAGTTTAAGAAAGTTTCATTTAAACTGATTATACACATATGCAAGTGCATGCCATCTTATGATATAAAAAAGTTACAATTGTGGTTCTCTTCCTTAAACGAAGAATTGTATGCGCCTATTCTTCCTGGCAAATTGATTAATTTGCATAACATGCGTTATTGGGCAAGTGAAAATCCATGTTGGCTGAGGCAAGTTGCACACCAAAAACCGTGGTGGGTGAATGTATGGTGTGGGATTCTGAAGGACAGAATTATAGGCCCCTATTTCATCGAATGAAATCCTAATGTTAGGAAGTACACCGCGTTCCTGCAAGATACATTAGGTCTGTTATTGGAAGAAATACCTTTAGGAACAAGGAGCAGAATGTGGTATCGACACGTCGGGTGTCCGGCACATTTTTCGCTGATGGCCAGAAATGAGTTGCAGAGACAATTCCGAGATGGTTGGATTGGACGCGGAGGAGACGAGTCGTGGCCGGCTCGTTCGCCAGACTTGACGCCTCTGGAGTTTTTAGTGTGGGGATTCATAAAGGACATTGTTTATAAAGACGTTCCTACTACAGCTGAAGATATGCGAGAGATAATTGTCAGAGCATGTGGTTCGATAAGTGCCGAAGTGAGAAGGAATACCACTCAATCCACGATGAGAAGATTGCAGCACAGAATTGATACCAATGGTCATCAGTTCGAACACCTTCTGTACACGGACATTCATGCCGCGTTTTTGACCTTCGTTGATCTTCAAAGACCTTACTGTTACACGTCATTCGATTCATCTCGATAGCCGCTATCAGCTAATAAGTACCAAACTATAGCATCCCATTTAAGAAAACGAGATTGACCTTTATATCTCTGACACAACACCACCTAGTAACCAAAAACCAACGTCATATTATGGCCACCATTGTCCTACGCAGCATTTGTCCCACAAACTTTTTCAGCTACTATCATACTTTCGGAGTTATTCTTGGTGGCAATAATTAGTGACTCACCCTGTGTATTAGTATGCGACTCTCATTTTCCATTCATCTGTATCTGTAATTTGATTAATTTCTAAATCAACCTCTTGTATTTTGACTTACATAACTGTCGATCTGTCTTTTATTGTACAAAACGTAAATTTTTTGGCAACTGCCATGTCCAGCTTTTATAATACTTTTCTAAAATTTTTCCTCTCATTTGACTGAAGCGCGGCAAATAGTATCCCCTGACGATCCAACCAAAGCCCATACATTGGCGGGGGGTGGGGGAGGGGGGGAGGAGGGGGAAGCAACAGTAAGGAAGAAAAAAAGTTGATTGCTGTTTCCCAAGCGGGTTGATTTCGCTGTGGCTATCAACAAGTCACAGGGCCAATCACTTTGTTGACAGATATTAAACATCTTGGGCAACGTCGGGAATTGCAGTTACTTACAAATAGAAATAAGTATGATTAATTTTTGTTGTAAAAAATGTCAGGCAATGTCTTTCAGCCACTGCGACGCTTCTCCGATCCAGTAAACTTCCAGCCTTCTCCAAACAAATGACGAGGGCAGTGACCAGGCGAGACGCCACGCAGTCGTACCAGACTGCGCAGTGGGCTGTGCTGCGTGCGAAGTGAACTCTTTGGCTCTCAGACACAATGCAGCCAAGATCTGTGTGTCGATTAGGACCTCGAAGCTTTCTGCATTTACAAGTTTACTAATATCTCATGCACATTACTGTAAATCTCGCACTGATTATTTGCAATGTACACACTATGATGGCATCTCGATGTTTCGGCTGTTGATGGTAGCTGCCTCGCTTCATGAGTTTACTTCACGACAGTGCTACCGACTGCGAGGAACATCGCAACAAACAGTAACACGGAGCAGGTACGAAACAGCTTAAATGTTCTCTCGCGAGATTATCTCTCAACCGAGATAAGCTTTATCGGATGGTCCGAGGTCGCTTCTCTCGGGCTCAGCGTTGTTTGCTTCCAGAGACACTGAATTTTCTCCTGTATTTCTTAGTCTAGGGCTCTTATTGCTCTTTCTTGGTTCTTTTCCTAAAGGGGACTTGAGTCGCCCTTTCAAAATACTCTCTTATCCTTCGTAACGGAACTAGCGGGGAGAATGTCTTTCGCGTGCTAGATTAATCTGACCATAAATTTTTAGGCAGATGAATATAATTTTTTTTATTTACTGTGGGTCCACTTGCTGCCATTCAATCCTCTGCTGCTTCGTTTTCGGCGTGTCTCATGTGTCAGCCACACTACTACAAATAAAGACAGATCTTGTTGGATTATTGTTTTAAACCGATCCGCAGACTGTTGAGTAATTAGCTATCATATTAGCTTACTGTCAACCGTGTAAGTAAGTGTACGAGGAAAAAATACTGTAACACTGTGACTCTCTTACACGAGCTAAAAACGAGGAATGGCAGTGCGTTAGATAAACATACGTGACGAGATATTCAACGTATGCAGCTTAGCGGCGCATCACAGAAATTAAAACCACTACACTAGGGGCGTTCAATAAGTAATGCAACACAATTTTTCTCGGAAAATTTTGATTTAAAAAATACGGAATTTTGTATGCTACATATTGAAATATTCCCGCCGATTGTCTCATGGAGCTCCGATGGGTGGTGGGGGTACGTAGCCTTTAAAATGGCGTCTGTAACAGAGGTGCGTTCCAAGCAGAGAGAATTTCTAATTTCTATTGGCGGAACACCAGAGCGTCACAGATACTCTTCTGGGCTATTAGGCCGCTTCATATCTCCTCTAGATATGAAGCGGCCTAATAGCCCAGAAGATTTTAACTTCATGGAAGGACCGTCTGTGCGGAAATGCTTTCACATTACGTAACTGATAGTTGGAGATCGTCGCATGCTATGGAACTTGGATTCATCACTTCGAAACGAAGAAAAAACGGCAATCCATGGAGTGGTGCCACACAACTCCACTTCTGAAGAAAAAACTGAAAACCGTACCGTCAGTTGGTAAAGTAATGGCGTCCGTCTTGTCGGAGTCTGAAGGGGTGAAGGGGTTATTCTGTTCGATCTTCTCCCTCATGGTGCGAAGGTCAAATCTGAAGCGTGCTGCGCTACATTCAGTGAACTGAAGAAACGACTTCTGCATATTTGCCGTCACAAAAATGTGAATTGAATTTAACATTTGCATCTACATGGATACTCTGCAGATCACATTTAAGTGCCTGGCAGAGGGGTCATCGAAGCACCTACACAATTCCAATCTCGTGTAGCGCGCGAAAAGAACCAACACCTATATCTTTCCGTATGAGGTCTGATTTCCCTTATTTTGTCGTGGTGACCGTTTCTCCTTATGTAGGTCGGTCTCAATAAAATATTTTCGCATTCGGAAGAGAAAGTTGGTGACTGGAATATCGTGAGAAGACTCCGTCGGAACGGAAAACGACTTTGTTTTAATGATGTCCAGCCCAAATCCTGTACCATGTCAGTAACACTTCCCCATATTTCGCTATGATAAAAAAACGTGTTGTCCTTTTTTCAGCTTCTTCGATATACTCCGCCAATTCTATCTGGTAAGGATCCCAGACAGCGCAGCAGTATTCTAAAAGAGGACGGACAAGTGTAGTGTAGGCAGTCTCCTTAGTGGATCTGTTACATTTTCTAAGTGTCCTGCCAATGAATCGCTGTCTTTGGTTAGGCTTCCACCACGACATTTTCTATGAGTTTCTTACAATTCAAGTTCTTCGTAATTGTAATTCCTAGGTATTTAGTTGAATTTACGGCCTTTAGATTTGACTGATTTATCGTGTAACCGAAATTTAACGGATTCGTATCAGCACTCATGTGGGTGACCTCACACTTTTCGTTATTTAGGGTCAATTGCCAACATTCGCACCAATCAGATATCTTTTCTGAATCGTTTTGTAATTTCTTTTGATATTCTGATGACTTTATTAGTCGATAAACGACAGCGACATCTGCAAACAACCTAAGACGGCTGGTCATATTGTCTCCCAAATCGTATGCAAGTGAAAAATCGCCGGTAAATAGTTTACAAAAGAAGAAGCTTTTGAAATGTGGTGCTACAGAAGAATGCTGAAGATTAGATGAGTAGATCATGTATCGTGTGGTGCAAAAACTGTAGAGGGAGACCAACAGATGAACACAGTAAGCAGATGCAGAGGGATGTAGGTTGCAGTAGTTACTCGGTGATGAAAAGTTTTGCACGGGAGTAGCATGGAGAGCTGCATCTAACCAGTCTTCACACTGAAGAACACAACAACAACAATGAAGAGAGCAATTCCAATGGCCCCAGGCTTCTCTGAGTCGCATAAAAGCATCAGGGGAACGCTGTAAAGGCCAAACTAATGTCCGATATTACTCGATAGCCTATATAGGGTGACGATCCAGTGAAAAAGATTGGAATCAGAGATTAAATTAGAGCCACATACGCATTTCATTCTTCTCGTGCACAATACGCAAAGCATTGAGGAACCCCTCATGTGTAGTTCAAGGGAAAGCAGCCTGTAACAAGCATTCCATCTACATCTACGTACGCACTGCCCCGACCAACACACGGTGAATGCAGGAGGGTTCAGTCCGCCACTGCTAGTCAGTTCCGTTCCACTCGTGAATTTCCTCAGCAGGTTTTTTCGCGAATGGAGCATCGTCTTCACTCCATGAGCTCCCATTTGACGTCACCAAGCATCTTAGTAGCACTCGCGTGTTTATCGAACCTACCGGTAACAAGTCCAGGAGCACTCCTCTGATTTGCCTCGACATCTTCCTACAGTTCGATTTGGCGGACGTACCACACACACACGACCGGTACTCAAGAATGGACCGCACAATTCTTCCATACGCGGCCTCCTTTGCAGATGAGCTACACTTTCCTGTAACCGAAGTCGACCATTCGCCTTACCTGTTACCGCCCTTACGAGCTCGCTCCATTGCACATCGCTTTGCAGCGCTACTTCTAGGTATTTCGCTGATCAGTTCTTTCGTTACCGTTTCTACATGGATATAGGTTCTCTCTCCCAAAATGTTAGCTAACCACACATACAACAATGTAGATTACAAAAATACGTTACGAAAATGAACATATAAAACACCGCCAACAGTTCCCTATCCACAACAATGCCAACCACAACATCTCATTTCTTTTACACTTAACACCCAAAGAAACTGGTACACCTGCCTAATATCGTGTAGGGCCCACGCGAGTGCCGCAACATGACTTCGTATGGGCTCGACTAATGTCTGAAGGTGTGCTGAAGGGAATTGACACCATGAATCCTGCAGGGCTGTCCATAAATCCGAAAGAGTACTACGGCGTGAAGATCTCTTCTGAACAGCACGTTGCGGGGCATCCCAGATATGCTCAATTATGTTCATGTCTGCGGAGTCTGGTGGCTAACGGAAGTGTTTTAACTTAGAAGTGTTCCTGGAGCCGCTCTGTAAAATTCTGGACGTGTGGGGTGTCGCATTGTCCTGCTGGAATTGCCCAAGGCCGTCGGAATGCACAATGGACACGAATGGATGCGTATGATCAGGCAGGATGCTTATGTACGTGTCACCTGCCAGAGTCGTATCTAGACGTATCAGGGGTCACATATCACTCCAATTGCACACGCCCCACTTTACAGATTCTCCAACAGCTTGAACAGTCCCCTACTGATAAGTAAAGGTCCATAGATTCATGAGGTTGTCTCCATACACTCACACGTCCATCCGATCGATACACTTTAAAACGAGGCTCGTCCGAGCAGACAGCATGTTCCCAGTCATCAACAGTCCAGTGTAGGTGTTGACAGGCTCAGGCGAGGCGTCAAGCTTTGTATCGTGCAGTCACAAGGGTACACGAATGGGCGCTCGGCTCCGAATGCCCATACCGATGACGTTTTTTCGTTCAATGATTCGCACACTGTCACTTGTCGATGGCGCAGAACTGAAATCTGCAGCAATTTGCAGAAGGGTGGGGCTTCTGTCACGTTGAACTATTCTCTTCAGTCGTCGTTGGTCCCGTTCTTCCAGGATCTTTTTCCGTTCGCAGCAGTGTCGGAGATCTGACTTTTACCAGATTCCAGATATTCACGGTACACTAGTGAAATGGTCGGACGGAAAAATCCCCACTTCATCGCTATCTCGGAGATGCTGTGTCCCATCGCTCACGCGCCGACTGTAACGGCACATTCAAACTCGTCTTGATTAACTGACATTGTAGCAGCAGTAACCGATATAGCAAATGCGAGAGACACTTTTTGTTTATATAGCCGACCACAGCGCCGTATTCTGCCTGTTTACATATTTCTGCATTTGAATACGCATACCTATACCAGTTTCTTTGGCGCTGAAGTGTATAATGCTTCACTAAGCTGAAGCGTTATGTGTCGGAGATAAAAGGTATGGTACTGAACGTATCATTAGAATCGACGCTCAAGTGTTTTAACGAATGATGACATTTGAGACTGTTCTTGAAAATGCTGCAGTATTGAACAAGATTTTTGTTTAAAAAAGACGAGTAATTCATGTCACAACTCAAAAACTGCAGAAAATTTGCAAAATCAGAAAAACTGGATGAAGCAGTAGTGCTAATCCCGTAAGTTTAGCAGGAAAACTTCTATGAAGTACTGGTGGAGGTAAAGCTGTGAGGAGGGGTCGTGAGTGGTGCTTGGGTGGCTCAGTCCGGAGAGCAAAGAGTAAAGTTCCCGAGTTCGAGTCGCGGTCCGGCTCGCAGTATCATTCCTGCAGGAAATTCCAAGTAGCTCGTTTGCTGTACAGCAAAGTCGTCGCTAAATTATGGGTTTAGAAGCCCACATTTGGCTACTAGATTCGTAACAGCAGAAGGTACACAAAATAACTTTTCTGTGTATTCTGAATACAGGCAGATTGTATGATTACGTTGTTAGCTGACTGAAGACTATACGAGCTGTAGCACACAGAGCCTCCAGTTGTGCCACCAACAGTGGCTGTGATCTGACTGGACGTTGAGTCGAACTAAAGCTTAGATGACAGGTGTAGTTACATTCTACCCCTTTTCAACCCTGTACCAGAGGTCAATGGCTGGTGAGTTTTGACGTGCCCGTTTCTTAACAACACGTGACAAGGTGCTTTCAATGGGTGAGAGGTCTGCAGGACATGCTGGACGTAACAGCCCAACACTCTCTGTATTGATGTACGTTGGGACAGCATGGGAAACATAGAATGAGATTTTCACTCTGCAGTCGAGCGTTCTCTAATATGAAACTTCCTGGCAGATTAAAACTGTGTGCCTGGCTGAGACTCGAACTCTGGACCTGAAACTTCCTTGCAGATAAAATCGGTGTGCCCGACTGGGACTCGAACTCGGGACGTTTGGCGTGGGCAAGTGCTCTACCAACTGAGGACTTGCCCGCAAAGGCAAAGGTCCCGAACTCGAGTCTCCGTCCGGCACACGATTTTCGTCTGCCAGGAACTTAATATTTTGCTGAAGACAGAATGATGAAGATCTCGAAGGTGAGAGGTCTGCAGACAACTCACAGGTCATAAGATGTCAGAAATTTAACGATTTTTGTCAAACTTGCCAGCCATTTACTGTGTACGATGACACAAGGTGCCGGAGATATATGAGAGCGACCAGTTCAACCTGGCAACGTTCGGTCTCGGTGGAGTCGATTTTTTTGTGTTGCAATTTCAATGGCTGCTAGTGACCGTCTAGACAGTAGTAGTCAACAAGAACCTGTCTGATCAGTCAGTGTGCCAGCCTAATGGGTACTGGAAATCGTTTCGCAGGAAATTACTATCTGTTCGAAACGTGCGAGAACCTGGAGGCGCCGTCCGCCGCGGTGCCGGCCGCCGCACGGCTGGTGCCGCGCAGAGGCCACGAGGAGGGCGAGGGGTGCGGCCGCGCCCTCGCGGAGGTCCGCCACCTCACGGAGGACAGCTCCAGGGATTTCACCAGGGGCCTCGTCCGCGGCGTCGCTGCCGACTGCATTCGCTCTTGCTCTGTACAAGGGTACGTACGCCACTGAAAGAACCAACCCATAGTCGCACATGTAATCCTCTTCTCCAGTTCTCATATTTGTTCTCTAACCTACCTTTACTACCTCTATTTTGCGAGACTAATATTAGTCAGTGGACGGGACGAAACTTTGGTCATCTAGGAGACATCAAGGTAACATCTTGTGACACCGGCTGAGAACTTGATAATGACCGCTGGAGTTCATAAGACTCTTCAGGTTTGTCATACGGAGCTGAACTTCCCTTAAAGTTACCAGTTGAGCAGGTGGGAAGAGGAATCGCAAAGGGAGATGAGAGGAAACAGAGTACTAAAGGCATTGATGAAACAGAAGGCTGAGTAGAGCTGGAGTGGGAGCAGGAATGGGATAGGAGTGTGGAGCAAAAGGAATAACAAAGATGGGAAGGGAAGATAATTGCAGGAGAGTTCCCACCTGCTCAGTTAGGGAAAAGCTGGTGCTGTTAGTAAGGATCCAGATGGCCCAGGCTGTGAAGCAGTCACTGAATTGAGGTCCAATGTATTGGGCAGCATATTCAGCAACTGGGTGTCCAGTTGCCTCTTGGTCACAGTTTGTCATGCAGACTGACAGCTTGTTTTTTGTCATGTCCCCATCGTATTCCTGCGTGTTCCCACCAGCAACACTGCAACCTCCCCCACCGCTTCCTTGCTATCCTTCCTCCTTCCCCACCCTCCTCCTTACCACCAGCACTCACGGATTGCTTCTCCCATCAGACACAGTGGTAGTCATATGCGTGTAGACGAATTTACAGTTCTACCTTGTAACAATACTTCTGTACTGAGTGGTCCACCGAATGGGGCTTAAGTCCACAAAGTCCACATGATTTTGGATCTGCTGGCAAGTAATAACATGACACAAACTGATGTGAGCTTGCCATCGTGACCAAGAGGCCACACACGATGATATAGTCACAACATTCAACCAGTCGACAACTTGGCGCCCTACATCGTCCCAGTTACCAATTTGAGTTGGGGTGATGATGTATTGCACTGCATTAGCTTTGCTCATTACGTATCATCTTTTAAGTCTCTGTAGATTGTCACAAAACAAAACATACTTCATCAATGTCAAACAGACTCACTTCCTATGAAACTGCATTTGATGGCAGTTTGTTAACTGGGAATGAGCAAGAAAAGCTTGTCATACCATAGAGGTGAACCACCAATTTTTTGCCTGTCTGCTTCTTCCAACACCTGGCACGTTCTCACTGAAGAACTGGTTGCCATCCTCTCTGCTCACATTTTTTGGCTGCAGTGACGTCAGACAGTCCACTGTAGGACAAATAATGTTTTTCATACTATAATGGCCTAATTCGATATTCGATGGCCCCACTGAAACACTCTCCTGACCATAGATCAAATAATTTTTTACACCTCCCAACGCTGACAACGTGTAATTCTATGAGGGACTATTTTTCCTTTCAGTTCTACACTGTCTGTGACTGTTCCACCTGTTAGCACCTCAGGGGGTGTCTGTCTCTGCAAACAACACAGTATTTTTTCTCCTGACGCCACATGCCAAACTACTGCCATGTTGACTTGGGACTTTTGTGGGCACTGTCTTCCTCCTGCGCTTCAATGATTTCTTGTAGCTGTCATATTCTGAAAATTAGGCAGTTAGAAACAAAATTCTAATCCCTCTTCATTCCAGGTTTGGATCACGATGTAGTTTTCGGTAACCTCTCTTTAATAAAAGTTTACACCCATCTACATACACTATGTGATCAAAAGTATCCGGACACCCCTAAAAACAAACGTTTTTCGTGTTAGGTGCATTATGCTGCCACCTACTGCCAGGTACTCCATATCAGCAAACTCAGTGGTAATTAGACAGCGTGAGAGAGAAGAATGGAGCGCTCTGCGGAACTCAGGGATTTGGAACGTGGTCAGGTCGTTGGGTGCTACTTGTGTCATACGTCTGCACGCGAGATTTCCACACTCCTAAACATCTCTATGACCACTGTTTACAATTTGATAGTGAAGTGGACACGTACAGCACAAAAGCGTACAGGCCGACCTCTTCTTCTGACTGACAGAGACTGCCGACAGTTGAAGAGGATCGTAGTGTGTAATAGGCAGACATCTATCCAGACCATCACACAGGAATTCCAAACTGCATCAGGATCCACTGCAAGTACTATGACAGTTTGGCAGGAGGTGAGAAAACATGGATTTCATGGTCGAGAGACTGCTCATAAGCCACACATCACGCCAGTAAATGCCAAAC
This sequence comes from Schistocerca serialis cubense, assembly GCF_023864345.2. NCBI lineage: Eukaryota > Metazoa > Arthropoda > Insecta > Orthoptera > Acrididae > Schistocerca > Schistocerca serialis. The sequence goes on along the minus strand of NC_064648.1, from coordinate 136,409,682 downwards.
AACGCCTCGCTTGGTGTAAGGAGCGTAAAAATTAGACAGTTGAACAGTGGGAGTCACAAACCACGGTACACAATGTGGCGATCCGATGGTAGTGTGTGGGATGGCGAATGCCCAGTGAACGTCATCTACCAGCGTGTGTAGTGCCAACAGTAAAATTCGGAGGTGTTGGTGTTATGGTGTGGTCGTGTTTTTTATGGAGGGGGCTTGCGCCGTTTGGCGTTTTGGTTGGCACAATCACAACACAGGCGTACACTGATGTTTTAAGTACCTTCTCGCTTCCGACTGTTGAAGAGCAATTCGGTGGTGGCTACTGCATCTTTCAACACGATCGAGCATCTGTTCATAATGCACTGCCTGTGGAGGAGTGCTTAAACGACAATAACATACCCGTAATTGACTGGCCTGCACAGAGTCCTGACTGAATCCTACAGAACACCTTTGGGATATTTTGGAACGTCGACTTCGTGCCAGGCCTCACCGACCAACATCGATACCTCTCCTCAGTGCAGCACTCCGTGAAGAATGGGCTGCCATTCCCCAAGAAACCTTCCAGCACCTCATTGAACGAATGCCTGCGAGAATGGAAGCTGTCATCAAGGTTGGGCCAACACCATATTGAATTCAATGACGAATCCAGTTGTGTTTCACAAGAATGATATGTTCTGAAGCCATGCTGACCATGTGTCAATAAATCGTTCTCTTCGAGGTAATTCGTGATGTTCTAATACAGTATATGTTCCAAAACCCAACTTCAGATCGACGTTAGTGATAAGGGCCTGTAAGTGATCTGATTACTCCTATTTCCCTTTTTGGGTATTGTTGCGACTTGAGCAATTTTCCAGTCTTTAGGTACGGATCTTCCTGTGAGCTAAATGTGGGGCTATTGTATCAGCTTACTCTACAAGGAACCTAAATGGTACACAATCTGGACCGGAGGCCTTGCCTTTATTAAGTGATTTAAGCTGCTTTGCTGCTGCGAGGATATCTACTTCTACGTTTCTCATCTCGGCAGCTGCTCTTGATTGGAACTCAGGAATATTTATTTCGTCTTCTTTGGTGAAGGAGTTTCGGAAACCCGTGTTTAATAACTCTGCTTTAGCAGCACTGCCATCAGTGACTTCCCCGTTGTTATAGCGCAGTGAAGGTATTGATTGCGTCTTGCCACTGGTGTGCTTTATGTATGACCAGAATCTCTTCGGGTTTTCTGCCGGATTCCGAGACGGAGTTTCGTTGTCGAAATTATTAAAAGCATCTCACATTGAAGTACGCGCTATGTTTCTAACTTCTGCAAAACTTTGTCAGTCTTGGGGATTTTACGTTCTTTTAACTTTGGCATGCTTTTTTCGTTGCTTCTGCAACAGCGATCTGGCGCGTTTTGTGTACCATGGGCGGAACAGTACCATCACTTACTAATTTGTGTGGTATATATCTCTCAAGTGCCGTCGATACTGTCTCTCTGAAATCATTCCACATCTTTTCTACGCTACATGACCAGATGGGAAGGAGTGGAGGCTGTCTCTTAAAAAGGCGTTAAGAGCTTCTTTATCAGCTTTTTTAAATAGATATACTCTGCGTTTCTTTTCGATGGTTGTAGGTGTCATGGTATTCAGCCTAGCAGAAACTGCCTTTTGGTCGCTGATCCCCGTATCCGTCATGATACTCCCAATTTGTCCAGGACTATTGTTGCTAAGAGATCAAGTATGCTTTCGCGACCATTTAGGCTTCGAGTGGTGTCAGTGAGTTATTGTTCAAAATAATTTTCTGAGAAAGCATTCAATAAAATTTCGGATGACGTTTTATGCCTGCTGCCGGCTTTAAACGTGAAAATTTTCTAGCATATCGTGGGTAAATTGAAGTCACCACCGCTTGTATGAGTGGGGTATCTATTTGAAATGAAACTCAAGTTTTCTTTGAACTGTTTAGCAACATGTCTTCTGAGTAGGGAGGTCGGTAAAACGATCCGATTGTCAAGTACAACCTCTAGCCATACTCCCATACTATTTCGCAGGAAGTACGAGTATCTACTTCAATGTCACTACAGGGTAAGCTACTTCTGACAGTAATAAATACTCCACTACAACTGTGTTTAACCCATCCTTTCTGAAAGATCGTTTGAAAAAATTTCGGCTGAACTTATTTCCGGGTTTAGCCAGCTTGCCGTACCTATAAGTACTTTCTATAGTGCTTTCTATTAGGGCTTTCTGGTTCTTTCCCAAAACAGCTACCACAATTTACAACTACAATACCGATTGTTGCTACAACTACTTTACGTGTTTTACCTGCCCCCTTTTAGACAAACGCCTTTTCTGTGGTTTCCTGAGACGCTCTAACCTAAAAAAGACCCTCTAACCTAAAAAAGAAGAAACAGGAATCGATATAGAAGAGATAGAGGGTCCAGTATTACTATCGGAATTTAAAGAGCTTTGAAGACTTAAGCTCAAATAAACCAAAAGGGATCGATAATATTCCATTGAAATTTTTAAAATCATTGGAGAAGTCGAAAGTAAACGATTATTCACGTTGGTGTGTAGAATTTATGAGTCTGAGGACACTCCATCTGACTTTTGAACATACATCATCAACACACTTCTGAAGATTGAAAGACCCGACAAGTGGGAGAATTATCGCACAATCAGCTTAACATCTGATATATCCAAATTTCAGACAAGAATAATATTCAGAAGAAACAAAATTAAAGTGGAGAATCCATTAGATGACTGTCACCTTGGCTTTAGGAAAGGTAAACCATTAGAGAGGCAATTCTGACGTTGCACTTGATAATGGAAGCAAGGAAGAAAAAGTCAAGACACTTTCATAGGATTTGTTGATCTGAAAAAGCGTTCGACGAGGTCAAATGGTGCAACATGTCCGAAATTCTGAGTAAAATGAGAGTAAGCTATAGTGAAGAGAGGGTAGTACACAACATGTACAAGAATCAACAGGGTACAATGAGAGTGGAAGACCAAGAGTGAAGTGTTTGGATTAAAAAGATTGTAAGACAGTGATTTACTCTTTCGCCCCTATTGCTCAATCTATTCTCCGTAAAAGCAATGATGGAAATTAAAGGAAAGGTTCAAGAGTGGAATTAAAGTTCGAGGTGAAAGGATATCAATGATAACATTCGCTGATGATCTTGCTATCTTCAGTGGAAGTGATCAAGAATTACATGATTTTCTGAGTAGAATGAACAGTCTAATGAGTGCAGAATATGGACTGACAGTAAACTGAAGAAAGATGAAAGTAGCAGAAATGAGAACAGCGACGAACTTTAACATCAGAACTGGTGGTCACGAAGTAGATGAAATTAAGGAATTCTGTTACCTAGGCAGCAAAATAACCCATGACAGACTGAGCAAAAAAGGACAAAAATGCAGCCTAGCATTGGCGACAAGAGCATTTATGGCCAAGAGGAGTGAGTCAGTATCAGACATAGGCCCTAATTTGTGAGAGAAATTTCCGAAAATGTACGTTTGGAGCATAGGATTGTATGGTAAGTGCATCATGGACTTTCGGAAAACCGGAAAAGAAGAGTATTGAAGCATTTGAGATGTGGTGCTACAGAAGAATGGTGAAAATTAGGCTGACTGATGAGATAAGGAATGAGGTGGTTCTCTGGTGAGTCAGTGAGGAAAGGAATATATTCGAGCACTGACAAGAAGAGGAGATAAGACTGTAGGACATCTTTTAAGATATTGGGGAATAGCTTCTATGGTACCAGAGGGAGCTGTCGAGGGTAGAAACTATAAAGACAAACAGAGATTGGAGTACATCCAGCAAATAATTGAAGACAAATGTTGGAAGTACTACTCTGAAATGGAGAGATTAGCACAGGAGAGGAATTCATGGTGAGGTGCATTAAACTAGTCAGAAACCTGGTGGCTTAAAAAAAAGTGCCTGTCGTTTAAGAATATAGTATACCACCAGACACGAGAACACACTGTGTCCTGATGAATTACTCACACCACCATTGTAAGAGTTGAATACCAGAAAGGACATATTCATTAACAAGAAAGTGCATGTACCTACTTTTATTTTATCAGCCTTTCCGCTATAAACCAAAAGCTGCTTGCTCCAGAATATAATATATTCAGTTCCTAATTCGAGTGTGTAAAGATAGTGTCTATCCCATCCACAAGAAAAACGTCTCCAGAGTCATCTGCTGAAGTTACATTATGTTTAAGGTATATTAGAAAAAGAAACGGCTCTAGCATGTCACGTTACTTAATGACGTGTTCCACACATCATAGTCACGATAAATAAATAAATAAACGTTTTGATGTGAACCGTCTCATTTGAAGAAAAATAGGACACAATTTTTAAGCCAAAATATACTATTCACATGACTACATGCTACTCAGTTGAAGAAATCCTCCATGGAATAAAATGAGTTGTTAAGGAGACACATCTTGAATCTAAATTCAAAAACTCCTCTATGATCTGAAATTTTTTTTCAGATGGTGTATATTTCAGTTTTTCTGTGCCAAGGTTGCATGAAGGGCAAAGCAAATGCTTCTAGTGTTATGAATATCTCTGTTACTTTCAAACTCGGATTCACTGATTGTAACAAATTTTAAAGTTCATAAATGAATTACGAGGCTGTGATTAATATTCTCGGATTATTAAAGGGATACTTGCTGGACGTATGTGTGAGGACCACTCACATAATTGTAATTAATTTCTTTGGGGAAATGATACTTTTTGCCTCTCTGAGGAGTTAGCCAAGAATATTTTCCATTAAGACATCAGTGAATGAAAATACGGAAAGTATATCAACTTACTGACTTCTATATCCCCAGAAGTGGAAATTATTCTCATTGCAAGAGCAAAAAAAGCTAAACATCTTAGCAGGCCTACTCAACAGGTTTTCCCGTTCAACTTTTCATCATTATGGGCACTCAACAACTTAAAACTTCTACACTGTTAATTATTTCTTGTGTGTATTTTCGGTTAATCAGTGGTAGGATGCCTTTTACAGTACAAAACTAGTTGGTGTGTGTGTGTGTGAGTGTGTTTTCAAATTTTAAAGGAAGCCCATTAGTGCCAACAAGTCAGTAACTTTTACAAAAGCACAATTTACTATTTTTTCTGCTGATGATTTTTTACTAGCCTTCACAATAATGCATGTATCACCTGTGAAAATCACTAATTCTGTCTGCTGATGCCAGTAAAATAATAGATCATTAACATGAAGCAAGAACAGTAGTGAGTACATTTATCAGTCAGTTAATTAGAGCAGAAATTGCTGTGTTCATGAACATGGGTATGTACTGAGGAATAAAAACGTTCAATAGATTGCTGAAGAAGACAAAAGAGACTAGAAACGAAAATATTTACACATGCACCTGTTAAGCAGTAAGTTCTATACAGTGAAGGATTACTTGATAACGCAGAGGTTTCCTGACAATGTAACACAAGTAAATAATAATAGTACACCACAGTCATGTCACAGCAAATTTTCTATCTGCATATTGTTTTTATGTAAAACTTCATCTCAGTGTTCTTTACTCGAAAATACTGACAGCTCTCAGAGCCCAACAGCTCACTCATTGTGGAGGGATGTTAGCTCAATATTTTCCGGCAAGCCAATGGGAAGTTATAGCACATGACATTAAAACCTAACATCATCGTCATAGTGTTGATAGCAGTTGATATTGTGTAGGTCAAGTATGGAGGTCTGTCACTAAGAGATGAAAAAACAGTACACCACGAGTCTGCTCTATTCACCAGCCAGATATTCTGACTTCAGTATTCTCTTTTCCCTAAATCACTTCAGGCAAATGCCCATATGGTTTCTGCAATGAGGCCCCTGCTGACTAACTGCCCCTTCTTGTCAAAATAGATGCGCAAATATCGAAATGTTTGTCCATAAGAATCGTAAGAATTATGTTTGTTGTCTTCAAGCTGTAAAACAACGACAGGTACAACATCCCTAAAATATTGATCCACAAAGGAATAAAACTACCATTCCAGCTGTTACATGAACCAGGTTGAGCATGCTTTAGACCTGGTGAAAGTGTGGGTCCACCATCACGAGAACTCTCTGCATACTCATTCGATGGTGTCAGGAATGCCTCCATCGAAGAGTGTGGTAGGCCTGGGCAGCGATGAATCGGCCACTTTGCAGACAGCATGCCAAGAGTCACTAGCAATGTGTCCCACAGAAGCGTGTTAGGGCCCTCGCTGTCCATGTTTGGTATTAACGACCTGGGAGCATAATTTATGCTTCATGTCAATACTTACTTACTTCAGATTGCTGTTCTTTAGATCTGATCATCCAGAACATTGTGACCACCGACCTACCAGTGATATAAACCCACCCAGGCGATGGAACTGTCACCCTGCGAGGAATAATAGCCAGTCGACACATGCACGGTGCATCTCTAGTATCAGTGAGTATTCTGTGCATGTTTATAATGAGGAAGGCACGTGATATACCTGTGACTGAGGACAGAGTGTGATGGCCCGGAGGTTCAGCACAGAAACTGCACGACTTGTCAGGTGTTCTGGGACTGCAGTGGTTAGTGTGTTCAACATGTGGCGACGCCATGGTGAAAGCACGTCCACACGTCGTGGGGCTGGGTGGCCACCCATCATTACAGATGTCGTACGTCGTAGGCTGTGCAGACTGGTAAACCAGGACAGGCAGCGGACAGTGGCGGAACTAACTTCAAACTTTAGTGCTGGCCAGAGTTCAAGTGTGTCTAGACACACAGTGCACCAAACACTCCTAGTGACAGGCCTCCGCAGCTGACAGCCCGTGTCTCTGCAAATGTGAACGACGTCAGCAACTGCGACTGAAGTGGGCACACTACCATCGACTCCCGAACTTGGCGCAGTGGTATGTTGTGGCATGATCTGCTGCATCCCGACACCTTCTTCATCATTCCGCTGGAAGGGGTCCAATACGTCGTCTTCCAGGGGAACATTTCCTTGACACGTGTACTGTGGTGTGGAGACAGACTGATGGCGGCTGCATTATGCTTCAGGGAACACTTACATGGACATCCGTGGGTCCAATGGAGCTCGTGTAAGGCACCATGACCGCCGAGGAGAATAGTTCACTGGTTTGCAGACCACATACACCCCTGCATGACGATAATGTTTCCTGACAGCTTTTTTTTCAGCTAGATAATGCACTATGTCACATGGCCAGGATAGTAACGGAATGGTTCAAGCAACACAGTGACAACTCCCAATTGGTTTGCTGGCCCTTCAACTCACCAGATCTGAACCTGATCGAACACATCTGGGATGTGCTTCAACGTGGCGTCGCAGGTCATGGCCCTCCTCCCCGGAATTTATGGGAATTAGGGGATTCCTGTGTGCAGATGTAGTTCCAGCTCCATCCAGCGGCCTAGAAAGGCCTCACTGCTTCAGTAACATGATAAGGCTCCACTATTATCCATGCCAAACGTGAACATACAGGCTATAAAGTAGTTAGTCATAATGTTCCGGCTGATAAATGAATTTCCAGTACTGAGACACGTGGGTGGCTTTGTCATTTGCCATCATAAAGTATGCCACTGTGATCGTTTTGCTTGTTTTTGGACATGTCGTTAAGTCTTGTGTTGCGGCACATTCACAGGGTCTGTTCTTCTTACATTTTCTCAGATTGGTATTGCAGTGTGTGATGGTAGTTCTTAAGTGGTGAAGCACCTGCCACGTCGGAAACAACAGATGATTCGCAGCAGACAGTGGTTCTTCAGTCTTTATGAGCATCTGATCAGTACAGTTTTGCAATACATTTTTTATCCTATTTCAGGAGGCTCGTTTACAGAATTAGTCCTTCGCATTAAACTCCACTGGGATATCAGTAGCCTGTGCTGTATTTGGTAACCGTATAAATGGTGCCGGTGATAATCGGACTGCAGCTTTCCTTCTGTTTATGGCTCGAGCTATGTCGAAAGTTGGGTAAATATGCCGAACTAGCGTTGATTTTAGGAGCCAGACACTACGCGCTCTTTCTCATTGTTTACCACGTCGGCATATGTGCCAACTGCAGAGTGGTACCAGGCATTTGTAGCATTCTCAGCTGCAGAGAATCATAGGGCGAGAGCCGATGTTCTCAGAATTTGAGGATGAACTCCCCATTTCGTGCAGCTGAATTTTTAGATGATGTTATTACTCACACACTTTTCCCTTAACGTCCAAAGTGTCACATTGTTGTCAAGTCGGATACCCAGATATTTCAGCGGTTCATCGTGGTTTAGTTCTTGATTCAGCCTCGCCATTTTCAATTGTGTATGTGCGTCTTTATTTCTAAAGTGAAAGGCACACATCAGAGTTCTACTGGGATTTAATGTGCGGAAGTGTTCTCCATAGTATGTCTTTGAGAATTCACAAACGATTTTCCTTGTGAGCCCGTGGCAATATCGTCGATATATATATATATATATATATATATATATATATATATATATATATATGTGTGTGTGTGTGTGTGTGTGTGTGTGTGTGTGTGTGTGTGTGTGTGTGTGTTTGTGTGTAGGCCGGCCGAAGTGGCCGAGCAGTTCTAGGCGCTACAGTTTGGAACCGGGCGACCGCTACGGTCGCAGGTTCGAATCCTGCCTCGGGCATGGATGTGTGTGATGTCCTTAGATTAGTTAGGTTTAAGTTGTAGTTCGTTCTAGGGGACTGATGAGCTCAGAAGTTAAGTCCCATAATGCTCAGAGCCATTTGAGCCAATTCTCTGTGCGTGTAATTTTTTCGCCTCCTCCTGTGCCTATTTCTTGTTTGAAGCGTCACATTAAAAGTCTATTTTGAACTAGATGTTCCCCTAATTTTGTCATTCGGAAGTCCTGGTTATAAAATTTATCGAGCAGCTGTTAGTGACTGACAGTATCATAGCCAGCCAAGAGATCTGTAAAAGCGAGTCCCATTATTTGTTTCTGCTGGAGGCCGTCCTCTATATGTTGAATGAGACTGAGTATTTTACCACAACCACCAGGCACAAATTCCTGGTCTCTAATGCTACAAAAAGTCTTTCAAAAAGGATTCTTTCAATGGCCTCATAGAGATGACACAAATGTGACAAAGGCGAGAAGTTTGAGTATCTGTAGGGTTTTTAGCAGGGCTACCACTCTGGCTTTCCTCTAGAGTTTCGGAATGTGCATGCTAGTGATACAGCTATTCATTAACCGTACATTACATTTTAATGCTGTAGTACCAAAATGCTTTATTCCTGTATTGCAGATATCATCCAGGCCAGCAGCCCTGTGTTCCTCCATTTCTTGGTGTGGCAAAGACGTCTGTTCCATTATTCATATCTCGTTCGATTTTCAGTCTTTTTAATTTTATACTTTCGCGTTTAATTGAGGGCGGTAAGATGATGTGTAGGGAGTTACTCTGGTTTGATCAGGTGCTGGAGTTGTAGGATGTCAGCATGTGGTTTCACCTTCGTTGCGCCTCGAATTGAAGGCCCTCCCGCAGCACTCCCGGAACATCCGTCGAGTCGCGCAGTTTCTGAAATGCTGGTGCCGAGCCTCTGGGCCATCACAATCCGCCCTTGGAGGAACTCAGACGGACTGCGTGGCATCCCATTCTACACACAGACAGCTCGCTCACCGATACCACATGAAGCGTGTGTGTGTGTGCGTGTGTGTGTGTGTGTGTGTGTGACTAGCACACGTCCCTCGCCAGGTAACGCTGCTACAGTCTGGACGGTTTCATATCGATAGTAGTTTGGTGGTCACAGTGCTTTGGTTGACCAGTGCGCTGACTGTGGCCAAACCCAAATAAAAAAAAAGATCACAGCATTACATCTCCACAATAAATGTAGACAAGTGTAATGTGCTGCGAATACACAGAAAGATAGATCCTTTATCATTTAGCTACAAAATAGCAGGTCAGCAACTGGAAGCAGTTAATACCATAAATTATCTGGGAGTACGCATTGGGAGTGATTTAAAATGGAATGATCATATAATGTTGATCGTCGGTAAAGCAGATGCCAGACTGAGATTCATTGGAAGAATCCTAAGGAAATGCAATCCGAAAACAAAGGAAGTAGATTACAGTACGCTTGTTCGCCCACTGCTTGAATACTGCTCAGCAGTGTGGGATCCGTACCAGATAGGGTTGAGAGAAGAGATAGAGAAGATCCAACGGAGAGCAGCGCGCTTCGTTACAGGATCATTTAGTAATCGCGAAAGCGTTACGGAGATGATAGATAAACTCCAGTGGAAGGCTCTGCAGGAGAGACGCTCAGTAGCTCGGTACGGGCTTTTGTCAAAGTTTCGAGAACATACCTTCACCGAAGAGTCAAGCAGTATATTGCTCCCTCCTACGTATATCTCGCGAAGAGACCGTGAGGATAAAATCAGAGAGATTAGAGCCCACACAGAGGCATACCGACAATCCTTCTTTCCACGAACAATACGAGACTGGAATAGAAGGGAGAACCGATAGAGGTACTCAAGGTACCCTCCGCCACACACCGTCAGGTGGCTTGCGGAGTATGGATGTAGATGTAGATGTAGATGTAAAGAGGTACACAGCAAGTTAGAGATACTACTAAATGGAATAAAAGTCTCCTTTAACTGCTTCTCTAAACATCTACTGTAGGCATCTCCCTTATCTGTCTGTGTCATTTGTGCTGCACTTAATGAACCTGACAAAGTTTGGCTCAACAGTAAATCAATTGCACCAATTTCCTGTAAATGACTGGGGATTAAATGCAGATATGCTACGCAATGCCCCAGCATGAAAATGTAGTGACCATTATGCACAACGAGGCCTTGAGAGCCGTTAGTGGCACTGCCAGATCAAGTGCCACTCAGTGGTTGCCTGTCCTATCCAACATTGCTCCTGCTCACCTGAGATCTAAACCGACCGAGGTGCAAATTCTGAAGCCCCGTATGAACTCAGTTCTAAATACTGTATTCCATAAATCCACTGATTGCACACCTGAAGAAAGTCACACACGCCACCTTGTGTTTATTTTCGTATTTATCTTCGATGTCACCGAGATGTAGAAAGAATGTGGGAATGAACACCCAAAGGCGCATCTTATTCAGAAACCAACGGTGAGGCGTGCAGAGTCTGATCTTCGTTGTGGTGAATGCTCATGACTCATCTGCACCCGAATGGCGCAAGGGAGATATGGCCACCTCCTGATGAAGTGGTGGCTTTATAGTGAAAGTGTTGCATGTGGCTGTGCTGTGGACGAACAGACACTTGTAGAGAACTGTCAACGGCATGTTTCGAAACTTAGCCTGAAAGACTTGCGTCAAGTGACACCGAGTGCTATGATCTGATTATGAAATCTGAACACTCACCAATGAACATAATGTATATGTTTGTGTGTTCTGTAAGGAGTTCGGTAGTAATGATCTATCTGTACTAGAGTTTGTACTTGTTCTATCATAGTATTGGATGAATTTGTACACAAGTATTCTTGTATTTCAACAAAGACCGTTCACTTTACCATAACGTGTCAACAGACTCGCATACCATTCACAATTCACGCTGGAATAACTGTCTAATATCTTGCTTCATACCTAATGGCCTGGATGTCAGTGTCGAAGGGCGACCTAAAAACTTGAGAAGTGGCTGCCTGACTTTGGTTTCATTGCTCTGTTCAACAAAAGACAGTCTAGTACCAAAATGTCACTTGTTACATCAGGTGACCGCATTTTATTGTTTAAGGTTGGATGACATGGAATGGAACCTGGAGACACTGCAAAACGATCGGCTGAGGAGTGCGACCCTCACCAAGTTACTGCGCGCTGTACAGCAGATCACAAGAGCCATAAACCACAGGAATCGCCTTGTCTTGGATTATAACTGGGAATTTCTTCATAATGACCACAATATCAGCAAAACTGGTGAGTTTCTCCTTTGAAAGTTTGTTATCTCTGTATATGAAGGGCCATGTCCTGCGTGACTGACTCGTCACGACCCAGCCTTAACCACCAAGGATAGAAATTCGAAATCTGGAGAGGGTAAAGAAACAGTGTTTCAGCACTTTTGGGAATTGAACTCCTGTGGGGGGAGAAATAGTGTATGACTGTCTTTTTAAAAAACAAATCTTTATTAAAGAACTATTGAATCAGTTATTGAACCTGCATCTATGTTACTTGAAGTTTTGCTTAGAAATAAAAAGAAATACGGTTTTCAACGTATTTGGAAATTCAACTCCTAAGGGGGTGAAATAGGCGGTGAAATGTTTTATGAAATTATTTCATTATGAAAGCATTTTTAATCTAAATTAATGAAAATTTGTATTTGGATTCTCGGTTAGAAACAAGAAATATGTGTTTTGGTGTTTTTGGAAATTCAGTTCCTAAGGGGGTGAAACAGACGATGTGAATTTTTATGAAAGTATTTCATTAAGTAATCCTTTTTGAAGCTAAGTTTAAGAAAATTTGTATTTGTGTTCTTGATTGGAAATTAAAAAAAATATGTGTTTCGGTGTTTCTGGAAATTCAGCCGATAAGGAGGTAAAATTGGGAACAAAAATGGTTCTGGAAATATTTGATTACGACAGAATTTTTCAAATAAAATGTCTCAAAATTTGTATTTGGCTTATTGGTTAGACGTAAAGAAATTCATGTTTAAACTTTTTCTGGAAATGCAACCTCTAAGGGGGTGAAATAAGGGACGAAATTTTTATAAAAATATTCTTTATATTAAAACATATTTCAAGTTTAATCTATAAAATTGGTATTTGACTTGTAAGGCAATATGCGTTAGGCAATGAAAGTTTTGATGAAAGTAAATGTCACCACAAGAACTCACAATGGTGGATTAATGAGGATCTCTGACTCCAGCTACCAGAATTGATTTCTGGTCGGAAGTAAATTCGGAAAAGATCATGCTTCTACGGCCTTAATTAGCGTGGAAATCTTAGAAGATGTAGCGATTTTTGAATGGCGTAAAAATTCGATAAAGAAATAATCTGTTTAGACCATACACTCCACACAAGAGAAGCACTGGGTGCTAAGATAGTTGTTAAATGAAGCGGAATGTGCCCTTTAAGTTATGTTAGGAAGTAAATCTTGTCTAAGATAGAGAACACATAGATTATGGGGCTGTGTTTACCGCACATTCCTCAGCAAGAGCTTTCAGATGGAAACTTTTTGATCGTCCCTTATATAACTGAGACATTACTTCTGGTTGTACTTGCCCTTTATATGTCTCTACCACCTCTTGCCACAGTGCAGTTATCTGCGTTTTCCTGAGTCATTTCCGAGGAAACTTCTCCCTACTGCCCCAAACCTCTTTTTCTCCTCAATATACACGACGTTTTATACTCTTTTTATCCAACATATCGCCATACTTCATCATTATACTGACCCCTTTCAACGTATAGGGGTGTCTACTTCATGCCACATCTTCAGTTCATTTAAGTAATACCTAATAACTACACTTAGTGGCATCTTCAGGCTTTTACTAGCGTCATCTTCAATTCCACGAACATAGATCTGATTTAATATGGGTCTGTGCCTCCATACACGTCATATTCTCTACTATCTACATAAGATATAAATGTATATCTGAGATGCGACAATAAAGTAATGAGACTGATTTTCTTTGCAAGATGTGGCAACCCTGCAGTACCTTTGACCTTGGTCTATAAGCTGCTTCTAGTCCAAGTGGCACATCGATGCAACTGCTCAGTCGTGAGTTGTGCTGTAATAAGTTAACATGTGTTTGTGTCTCTCGTCACGGAAATGGAACCAGATAATATTGCGCAACGGTATGCCATTTCTTTTTGAATGAAATTGGGTGGGAACGCGTCGAAAACTTACGGTAAGCTTCAGAAGGCTTTTAGAGAGGAGGTAATGTCAAGAGCTCAAGTTTTTCGTTGGAAAAAAATGTTGAGTGAAGGCAGAACCAATGTTGAAGATGAAGACTGCAATGGACGACCATCAACCTCAAGGACGGATGTCAACTTGGCCAAGGTGCGTGAACTCGTACGATCTGATCGAAGATTAACTGTGAAAATGATTGCAGAAGAACTGAACATCAATCGAGAAACGGTTCGTCTAGTAATAACTGAAGGTATGAGAAAAATTCCTGCAAAATTGATCCCCAAAAATCTCACACCACAACACCGAGAAACACGGAAAAATGTGGCAGCCGATCTGTTAGAGCAAACAGAATTGAATCCAGAATTGTTAGGCCGTGTTATCACTGGTGATGGAAGTTGGTTTTTTCAGTACGATCCAGAGACAAAAGGCCAAAGTTCGCAATGGTGCTCAAAGGGTTCACTCGGACCAGAAAAGCTCGCATGTCAAAGTCAAAAGTGAAATGCACGCTTGTGTGCTTCTTTGATTCCAAGGGAATTGTTCATAAACAGTGGGTGCTTCCTGGATAAACAGTTAACCGATATTACTACAAAGAAATTTTAGAAAGACTTTGTAAAAGAGTTCTTCGTGTCCGTGCCAACATTGCTGATAATTGGGTTCTGCATCACGATAATGCGCCATCCCATACTGATCTGTCAGTACAGCAATTTTTTACCTCAAAACAAATTACAAAATTATTCACCAGATATCGCTCTGTGCGACTTTTTTCTATTACCAAGAGTCAAAACGGCGGTCGAGGTACACCATTTTCAAATAAAACAAGATGTCAAAAAGCTGTGACGAGGGTCTTGGAGGATATTACAGAAGATGAGTTCCAGAAATTTTACCATCAATGGCAGAAACGCTGGAAAAAGTGTGTGCAATCAGATAAGAACTACTTTGAAAGACACAACACTAAACTTGACTAAAACGGCAAGCAACATTTTTTTCACATCAGTAACATTACTTTATTGTTGCAACATGTATATTTGTTTACGTAGTTCTCAGATGCAAACTCTCTTTTCAGATTTCTGTCTTGATTCAGAGTGGTCAGTATCAGGTAACTGTTTCAGCTGCGCCATTCTAATCAATATAGTCAAAAATAAAGACAAATAACACGTAATTATCAAGAACGAAAGATGAATGGAAGTATGAAACTTGAATTTGGAAATAAAGTTCCATCTATATCAGATCTCACTGGTCGCCAAACTGGTAACTACCATGCAGAAACACCCTCCCAACAAACTCTTAGTTACTGTTACTTATAATTTTTTTAGGGCTATAATGTTCCTGAGTTTCAATTCCTTCCAAATTTTCTGATATTCGAGAGACATTCATGTGGGGTTTCGTACAGTTCTGAATGGTTGCTGATATACCTGCAAATCCTTTTTAGTTTGTACCATTCTGCGTTTTTCATTACTAGTACCAGTTATCCTACTTTGAAACTAGAGGTAGGTGATAGATTTTACATCATATCACCATTTCGCATCTAACACTCTTTCCCCTATATTTACTCTTTCTTGTGCTTGATTGTTGCCTAATGAGATATCGAATAAAACAAGAAAAGTCAGCCAGCTCTGGTTCATGGTTACATATTAATTTGCATTCACATCTACATCTACATCCATACTCCGCAAGCCACCTGACGGTGTGCAGCGGAGGGTACCTTGAGTACCTCTATCGGTTCTCCCTTCTATTCCAGTCTCGTATTGTTCGTGCAAAGGATTGTCGGTATGCCTCTGTGTGGGCTCTAATCTCTCTGATTTTATCCTCATGGTCTCTTCGCGAGATATACGTAGGAGGGAGCAATATACTGCTTGACTCCTCGGTGAAGGTATGTCCTCGAAACTTCCAAAAAAGCCCGTACCGAGCTATTGAGCGTCTCTCCTGCAGAGTCTTCCACTGGAGTTTATCTGTCATCTCCGTAACGCTTTCGCGATTACTAAATGATCCTGTAACGAAGCGCGCTGCTCTCCATTGGATCTTCTCTATCTCTTCTATCAACCCTATCTGGTACGGATCCCACACTGCTGAGCAGTATTCAAGCAGTGGGCGAACAAGCGTACTGTAACCTACTTCCTTTGTTTTCGGATTGCATTTCCTTAGGATTCTTCCAGTGAATCTCAGTCTGGCATCTGCTTTACCGACGATCAACTTTATATGATCATTCCTTTTTAAATCACTCGTAATGCGTACTCCCAGATAATTTATGGAATTAACTGCTATATTGTAGCTAAATGATATGGGATCTTTCTTTCTATGTATACGCAGCACATTACACTTATCTAGATTGAGATTCAATTGCCATTCCCTGCACCATGCGTCAATTCGCGTGGTGCAAATACTGTTGCATCATGCTTGTGGTTGTTAAGGATGCCTTCTAAATACCTAATATTATTACGCCATGTGGAATGTTTCCTCTACATCTCCTGCAAAGTTCCCTGTAACCCTACCGCTCATATTTATCCAAAGGAAACCCCTAAGATAATAATGTATCGTGTCCCGACAACATTTAATAAATTTTTTAGTATGAAACTGTTTACCATTATTCAACACAATACTCTCAGGCATACCTAAATCAACAAAATTGTTGTTACCCAGCTTTTCTGTAGGTGTTGTGGCATTAGATCTTCTGTCTGGAAATAGCTTGATGTATTTACTGAAACACCCTCCTCTAGAACTACGTGTAGGTCGAAAATGATCTAATGCTAATAATTCCAATGTGTTAAAGGGATTGGATATTCCTTTGCACAGTGCTACTTACTAGTCTCTAACTCAAAACGTATATTTTCAAAAGTTACTGTGTCACTGAAGTTTGCAATACATTTCTTAGTCCCTTAATGCTCTTACTGTAAATACACATAGTCTATTAAAAGCGCAGATTTTTGGAGGGGAAGCATAGTAGCCGTTCTGGCAAATCCATGTTCGTTCTCCTGAACCAAATTCCTTGATGGATGTAATATTATGTTACCATGAGATAATTAGGGTCTCGCAAATGACGTTTTTTAATCTTCGATGATCACCCTATTCTGTTCTCTTTCAGAGTACTGACATATTTTCTTCAGAGCATTTTCCACCTTGATTTAATTTATAGCTAAAGTGAGTACCGAATCGTTTTCAGTTATTGTAATTTCAGACGCCTTATATAGCTCAGCATTTCTAGGCAACCTGTTGGACGCCAAAGTACACTTCCTTCATATGTTTTTAATTTCATGATCGAACTGTTGCAGGAACATTGCTCACCTTGCCTTTTCAACTTACAAGTTTACAAAAATGTTAATGCTTTAAGACCATTGCGTATTATTACTTGGTGACTCAACAAAGTATGCTCAAATTTCTGCATTCCAAATACGATGGCCACTGCGTCTAGATCTGATACCCGTTATTATGCTCCACTGATTGTCCTGATTAAGTCGTAAAAACAATCATCTTATGCACTTCAATATCCACTTCTTTTTTATTTTAAACACCTACACTCTTATACCATATGCATCAGAGCTCACTAAAATAAAAGAAGTCTTCTCAAAATCTGAGTGATTCAGCAGCGGGTTATTTAAGAAACAATTTATGAGCTTTCGAAATGTGGGCTGATATTCTTCAGTCTGAACCCAGGGGCTATCCTCTTTTAACAACTGATGTGTGTAAGGAGCGTAGAATGACTCCTTCCACAAAACGCCGATGAGACATAAACAGGCCAAACATGGCTTTACGTTGTTGCTTTTTCTTTGACGTTTCAAACAGCTCAGTCACTGAGAACCTGGATGGTTTCGCTAAAATACGTTCTCTGCTAAACACATGGAGCAAGAAATTCAATTGATTCTTAGTGCATGCCATACTTTCTTAATTCAGTTTTGTGCCACCTTTTCCTGCTTCATCTCATACATTGTCCAGAAAACTAAAATACTCTTCCCAAGTAGGACATGCAACTTCATGTTGTCTACGTAAAATGTCACTTGCCCTAATGGTTCCTTCCCCTGTAACAGCGCCATATCTCTTAAAATGGCAAAGACCGATATATTAAAGACAGACGGAAATACTCCATACCCACGAGAAAATCCATTATATATACGGAAAACATATTTTCTTCAGTCTTTTGCCAATGGAAAATTCGAGTAACCACAAATTATATCGAACCATTCATATGAAACAAGTAGCTCCTCTGAATTATTGCAATAACTTTGTATATTTGGTGCGCTGTCCCTCATTAAATTTTGTTTAAAGTATGTGCATCTAGTACCAGCCTTACAATTCTATAACAATTCAGTGCTACCGCCAGTGGATTTTTAAAAATATGTATTGCGTGTTACAATATCCCCCAATCTAACGTTCGTTGAATCGTTTCTTAATAGGTTCTTGGCAACTGGTCATCATTGGATATGGTTTCTTGAAAAATATTTCCAAAGTCTTACATTTAAAATGCATTAGTAATATGTTTCCATACATTTTAAAACGCAGTGTTATGCTTGAGTAACACTTGCCTAAGCTTTTCTCTCTGGTTACATGAAACTAGATGTACAGATTGAATTTTTATGTTCAGTACACAAGGGCTCCTGATATTTTTAATTCTATTATAGGGTGGCTCAACTTATTATGAACTACACTGAATCGCCAAAGAAACTGGTATAGGCACACGTATTCAAAAATGGTTCAGAAGACTCTGAGCACTATGGGACTTAACTGCTGAGGTCATCAGTCCCCTAGAACTACTTAAACCTAACAAACCTAAGGACATCACACACATCCATGCCCGAGGCAGGATTCGAACATGCGACCGTACCGGTCGCGCGGTTCCAGACTGTAGCGCCTAGAAATGGTTCAAAATGGCTCTGAGCACTATGCGACTTATCTTCGGAGTTCATCAGTCGCCTAGAACGTAGAACTAATTAAACCTAACTAACCTAAGGACATCACACACATCCATGCCCGAGGCAGGATTCGAACCTGCGACCGTAGCGGTCGCTTGGCTCCAGACTGTAGCGCCCAGAACCGCACGGCCACTCCGGCCGGCTAGCGCCTAGAACCGCTCGGCCACCCCGGCCGGCACACGTATTCAAATGCAGAGATATGTACACAAGCATATGTAAACAGCAGGTCTGTACTTGAAACTATGAAGTACATTGTGTTTTGTAACGGGTTATTTTCACTTTCTTAAGCTGGTTTCAATAATGAAACTAATACAATATTAAAAATTGTGATCTCCGCCTCTTTTTGTTATACTCAAGCGACTGAGACGAAATCTTGGATGGACGAATCTTTTATTTGCTTTGAAAAATTTTGAAGTTCGAAATGGTTTCCATGATTCTTTAGGACGTAATACACTTTAATCATGCACATACCCTCGATAGTGCATATGTTAATATCATATATGTTTTTGTACTAGGTAATAACAAAACAAATTTTAATCTGGGCTTAAATTCGAAAGCTGTAGAAGTTTAAAAAGCTACTGAGTAAGAGTGACGGAAAAAATTGCAATACAAAAACCTATTTAATGTAGAATAACTTAATTTCTGGAATATACATGTCTAGGTACCATATTTAGATGATTAGCGCTGGTAGATAACAGCTTAATGTAAGCATGGCGAAAGCCATTTCAAATGTGAAATGCTGGTACATTAATAAACGTGTAACTGCCGGAATTTAGAATGCAGGCATGCAAACGAGCATCCATTGTGTTGTAGAGGTGCCAGATTTCAGTTTGTCGGATGGAGTTTCGTGCCTGTTGTACATGCTCACTCAATGCAGGGATGGTTAAAGCTTGGTAAGGATGACGCTGGAATCGTGGTCTGATTATGTCTCATACGTGCTCTATCGGAAATCTGATGGTCGAACAGCCCAAGGCAACATGTCGACACTATGTAGAGCATGTTGGGGCCACTACAGCGAGCGTTATCCTGTTGGAAAACACTCCTTAGGACGCTGTCCCCCCCCCCCCCCCCAGGAATTTAGTGCTGGTGACGCCAGTGTTTAAAATGCTAAAAGTAAGATTACTTAGAGATGACATTTCCATCAACATATGATACAGGCACAGATATGCTACTCGTGTATCGCTTCGGTTCGAAAAATGTGTCCATACTGTAGTGTGACTGTAGTCTGACAGTGTATACATATTTAGTAAATTCTACTTTCATACCCTCTTTATCCTTGTCAATGCAGAAAGTGAATGTTGTGCTCGCCTAGAAATCTGATTCACGGACCTCTTCACCACTTTGTCGTCCGTCTTCTTGTCCAGAATTCCAGGCCGAGATACCAGTCTTCCTGGAGCACCTCTCTGACTACTGGCGGGACTCGGCGCAGCTGCTCTCACTGGGTGTGAAACATTTCTCTCAGCTGCTCGTCCCCCTCGCTTTCGAGCACATGGTAAGTGGAGTTTCTTTTCGTGTTTTATGTTATATGTACGCGGGATGAGAAAGTGATACACACAGCCACGATTACGTGGTCAGTCCTCTTAGTCTGTTTACTGGCTTATGTGGCTCACACTGTCGCTGTTTCCGCCGCTCTGACTGCAATGTTAACTCACTGCAAAGAGATCGGACACCCTCTACCTTGTGCGGTTATTAGGCAAAGCAAGCACAGTCGCAACGGTTAAGGATAC
Source organism: Schistocerca serialis cubense (assembly GCF_023864345.2). Lineage (NCBI taxonomy): Eukaryota > Metazoa > Arthropoda > Insecta > Orthoptera > Acrididae > Schistocerca > Schistocerca serialis. Next base: position 136,389,300 of record NC_064648.1, on the reverse strand, counting down.
GAAAGAAAATCATCCGTGTCTTTCTTGTTCTTAGTTTCTCGTAGCTTTCTAAAGCAGATGGAAGAGTTCCTGTCAGATCGTACGGTAGAAGCCTAAGCCTGGTGGCCACATATTTCTTAGGGAATGGTCCAGATGTTACTAAACCGTCCTTTATCTCACTATCTGAGAATCTGCTTATTTGGAGTCTATTACTCTGTAGGTAATACGCGGGAGAGAGGGGTCAGGGATTACAGTCTGCTATAAAGATCACCTTGCGTAATAGAATTTGACAGCCTATGTTGATTTTTTAAAGGCTTCATCGTTCAGAAATAACTTGGAGAATGTCTATCCGTACACGAAGAATTTAACGGGCGCAAACTTAAGCTTATTCACCGTGGACGTCTTGACCAAACACTCCCTAACTCACACTCCAGTATTTCCTGCTCCTTCTGCGAAATTACACTGAGATGACAAGACACGGGGTAACGATGTGCTCACTTACTGATGGTGGTAATGTCGCGTGCACAAGGTGTGGAAGGGCAGTGCATTGGCGCAGCTGCCGACTGTACTCAGGTGATTCATGTCTGACGTGGTTATGATGGCACCACGGCAATTAACAGGCTTTGTATGCGGAATAGTAGTTGGAGCTAGATTCATGGGCAATTCCATTTCGGAAATCGTCAGAGAATTCAGTATCCTGCTATCCACAGACTGTGCCGAGAATAGCAAATTTCAGGGATTTCCTCTCACCACGGACAATGCAGTGGCTGACACCCTTCAGTTGATGATCGAGAGCAGCGGCGGTTGACTACAGCTGTCAGTGCTAACAGACAACCAGCACTGCGTGAAATAACGGCAGGAATCAGTGCGAGGCGTATGACGAACGTATCCACTAGGTCCATTTATAATCTGTTTAGGGAAAGTTTATCTATAACTACCCATACACACCCATAGCTAGTGTGTGTTAACGTCGAATGTAGGTGGTGGTCACATTAATTCGACTCCATTGTGTATAAATAAATGCAACTCTCTCAACTGACTTTGTAGGTTGAGAATCGTGTGTTTGATAAGACATCAATACAACCCACTTTGCATTAATGTTATAATATGTTGTACAAAACTGAATATTTAGTCATAAGCTGGCATTAATTTAAGCATTATGCAATAGTCGCACCTACACGTGTAACTTAAAGTTGGCTGCTAATTGTGAATATTGTAAGTAATTTGAACCACCTTCTGTGTGTCTCAGGGTATCCACTCAAATGATCTGCAACGCCACGGATGGATTAAGAGCATGAAACATCTGAGAGACATGCTGCACACGAAATTAAGCGGCTGGGTTCATGATGTGCAATCCGTCAGCGAGCAGATGGCGTACTACAAAGTGGAAGAACACGAGAACAGGCCTGGGACTTATATACTTAGGTAAAAGCGAGTATACTTTGTAACTTTTGTCGAACTCATTACGATTCATGAATTTTTATTCCATTCCTTCCCCTCGTACGTATTTTTTACAGTTACGTAAACAGCTGCGATAATTTAATTCAGGACTGAGCAGAAAATGTGACTAGTGGACAACAGTCAAATACCGTTGCTGCCAGATACTACATAAGTTTACATAATTTATGGAAACAGTGAGAACCTCTGAAAATTTGTGGTACTTGACACATAAACCTAGTATAGAGATCAAACAGGGCTAAAACAATTTGTCTAATCGAGGAAAGTCGTGCTAATAACGTGTATTTCCACGTCTAGGCCTAGATCATGGCACCAATTAGGGAAGGAAGAGCGTAAAAAAGTTATATTAATCTAAGGGCTAACCAGCGATAACGATTAAACAAAAGATGAAGAGGTGTCGATAGGAGGATGTGGGGTGGTAATTGGTCACGGTTTTCATGTCTTACACTGTGACGTGCGGTTTTAAATCCGCTCATAGCACAGTGCATAAATACTGGAAGACAGAAGTGAGAGGTACAACGTGTATGCCTCTCCACCACTGGGCATGTGGGGTCACGGAGTGGCCAACTTAGGATTGTCGAGGATGGTGAGTGTGTCTTGGAGGTGGAGGGCGAAAAGTTTTACTTTACTTGCGACGACCCCTTTGAGTGCGGGGTGGCAAAAGGCCAATGATGTTTACGGCATTCGACTCCTCACATATTGTCTATCATGCAACCACAATATTGACTGCCAATGGCAACAGGGGTGGAGTGGAGGTCTCCACCTGCGAGCACAACATGAGGCTATGGAACATAACTGAACTGCTTAGTCAACGAGTAACTCGCAATAGTGTTACAATGCTAGTGGTGTTGATATGAAGCAGAGCAATGGCAACAATAAAGAAAGCAAACATTGCAATATATCGACAACAACACTTCACGAAGTTGATGATTCGTCAGAGAGAAACACAGGGATTTTTGCAGAGTGAGAAAGATGTGGCAGGTGAAATATTAAGGTTTCTGCAAGATGACTCAGTGGGATGTGCGGCATCGTATACGTTTGACTGTACAGATGGTATAAATAACGAGTGCAATGATGACAATATGTGCTTAACAAGTGAAACTGATACGGAAACAAGTCCCAGCTATGTAGTTCATCATACTTGTAGGGCAGGGAGCCAGAAATCTCGGCTCCAGTGAAACGTAGTAAAGGCCAATCGTTGTCCAAGGAGCGGGTATTAAACATAATTACATACACGGAAGATCATCTGCAGCATAGGAATAACGCAACTATGAATAGATTTCGAATAATTGCACAGCAGTATGACCGTGTTCTACATAAGAAAAAGGACCAATATTCAGGGGAGAACAAGAAGCACTTTTTACAAAAACTGATCTCCACGCGTTTCAAGGATTCTTGATACGATGTATGGGATGTGCATGATAGTTACCTACCACGTTATGCACATCAAATTGTGTAGTGATTTCAAGGGAAGTAGTAGATGGTTGCATAACTTGAAACAGTGCTATAGAATTGGAAGACATAATATAACGACATTTCAAACGGAGTGTCTACTTGATATGCACAGCAAACTGTGGAATCGACCTGAAAATTTGTAGATGATTATTCTATCCTTCAGTAAGGAATTTGTTTGGGGAAGAAATGCATTTAAGAGGAATCCAGGAAATTAGAGGTACTAAGAGAGTTGTGTCAAAGTCGAGTAAAATCAATGCCTCAATACATTAGTATACAATTATACCGATTGTTTAACTTGATGGTAAATCGGCTATAAAGTTATTTATTGTGCTGCGACAAGCTGAAGGTGCTCTGCTCCCTACGACTCTTTCTCGTGTGTGTGATCTTGCAAGGGCAGTAGGATACATTTATGTCACAGAAAGCAAGAATGGAATAGCGCCGTAAGAAAACAACAGCTATGGTAAGAGCAGTGATTTGGGCCAATCGCTGGTCCATTTAACTTGCTTTTGCTTGATTCCTCGTCTCCAGATAAAAATCATGCTCCTTTAGAGCAAACTATTCCTCCCAAAAAATGTGTGACATTGCATTTCACACCACCTGGAACCACTGTGTAAATTCGACCTCTGGATGTTTGCTTTTTGCACGCCTATAAACCATATTATAGCACTTTCTGGAGCTATGTCTTCAAGGATTTCAGTTTCACAATAAGCTCTTCGGCGAGCTGTTCTGCATTACGCGGGATGAATCACATTCCATCTGTTTTCACCACCCTACTGCAGCAATATGATTCTGTATGCTTTCTTTAAGAGTGGATATGCAGTTGGACGTCCTTTTCGGTTTGTAACCCCAAAGAAGTTCGCCTTGGATCTTGATGGTTGGCACCTCTTTGATGACTATGACACACTATTTTTCATTTCGTGTTCATAGTGCAATTTCATGGATTGCTTTTGACATGTCTTGAATATCGACGATGTCTGTCTGTGAAGTATAATACATTACGTGCATCCACTAGAAGTATGATCTGTGCACCTCCTGGACACTTATTTTCTGTCACCCTCCTGATGCACATGGTGAGTCATCGGCAGCTGATGTTCTTCCTGTCAGAATTGTTAACACAACGCTTTCAAATTAGCTTTACTAAAGCCTGAAGTTGTGATCTTGCACTCAAGAGGGTCCATGTTAGACTGTCAGTCAGGGGTTGATTACTGAGAAAGAGACGGTAATGTTGAGTGGATCATGGCTGGTAAGTCAATAGAAAGCTTGCCAGTACTTGAGTTTATAGTTGGTATACTCAGAGCTTGTCTGTCGCCAGTCCAGGCGCCTTTTTGTGTGAAGTACACGGTGATTCAAAAAGAATACCACAACTTTAGGAATTTAAAACTCTGCAACGACAAAAGGCAGAGCTAAGCACTATCTGTCGGCGAATTAAGGGAGCTATAAAGTTTCATTTAGTTGTACATTTGTTCGCTTGAGGCGCTGTTGACTAGGCGTCAGCGTCAGTTGATGCTAAGATGGCGACCGCTCAACAGAAAGCTTTTTGTGTTATTGAGTACGGCAGAAGTGAATCGACGACAGTTGTTCAGCGTGCATTTCGAACGAAGTATGGTGTTAAACCTCCTGATAGATGGTGTATTAAACGTTGGTATAAACAGTTTACAGAGGATGGGTGTTTGTGCAAAGGGAAAAGTTCTGGATGGCCGAGAACGAGTGATGAAAATGTAGCACGCATCCAGCAAGCATTTGTTCGCAGCCCGGGAAAATCGACTCGCAGAGCTAGCAGAGAGCTGCAAATTCCACAATCAACTGTATGGAGAGTCCTACGAAAAAGGTTAGTTATGAAACCTTATCGTCTGAAATTGGTTCAAGCACTGTCTGCAGCTGACAGAGCACTTCATCACTGGCCTCCAAGAAGCCCTGATCTTACCCCCTGCGATTTTTTCTTATGGGGGTATGTTAAGGATATGGTGTTTCGGCCACCTCTCCCAGCCGCCATTGATGATTTGAAACGAGAAATAACAGCAGCTATCCAAACTGTTATGCCTGATATGCTACAGAGAGTGTGGAACGAGTTGGAGTATCGGGTTGATATTGCTCGAGTGTCTGGAGGGGGCCATATTGAACATCTCTGAACTTGTTTTTGAGTGAAAAAAACCTTTTTAAATACTCTTTGTAATGATGTATAACAGAAGGTTATATTATGTTTCTTTCATTAAATACACATTTTTAAAGTTGTGGTATTCTTTTTGAATCACCCTGTATATTGCTGTGGCATCTCTTTAATTCCCAGTGGCGAGTTAGTGTGTTCAAGACATTGGTGAAGAAGAAGGAACAGTAGTACCCATGAGATTCATTGAATATTTCAAGAGGTCAAGGCATATGGAGAATTCAAATGGGGCTGATAGCTGGGATAAGTGTGTGTGTATGTGTGTGTGTGTGTGTGTGTGATAGTGGCTTTCGTTGAACTTTACTGCAGGAAGGAATATCGGATATACCTTCGGGATATGGAGAGTGACAAGGTATCTTCTGATTTGAGTCTGTACAAGCTTCCAGTAAACGTCCTAGATTTTATAGTACTGTTCTATAATTATTTTACGTGGGGTATTGTGGGGTGGATATGACATGGAGTGAGAATAAGGGTTGACTTTTGCATGAACTCGTGATCACTTTCAATCAGATTAAGGATATGTGCAGTTATGCATCTGAGGAGGTACACAGACGAATCATTTCAGTGATAGGGGAGTTGAGACATGAAAGGAAGTAGATCATTTGTCCTCAGTTACGTTCAACATGGTAACTGCTGTGGATATACAGGTCTACAACGATAATGTAGATGTAGAAGGGTTAATCAAAGTGAGCAAGGAAATAGTGTACGACAACTCAGAAAGATGTAGGCAGTGATTGTTAGGTAGGATAGATCACATAACTAAAGAGGAAGTACTGAATAGAATTGGGGAGAAGAGGAGTTTGTGGCACAACTTGACTAGAAGGGGATGGGTTGGCAGGACACGTTCTGAGGCATAAAGGGATCACCAATTTAGTACTGGAAGGAAGCGTGGTGGATAAAAATCATAGAGGGAGACTGAGGGATGAATTCAGCAAGCAGATTCAGAGCGGTGTAGGTTGCAGTAGTTACTCGGGCATGAAGAGGCTTGCAAAGGATAGAATAACATGGAGAGATGCATCAAACCAGTCTTCAGACTGAAGACCACAGCAACACCAACATGGGGAATGACTCCTCCTACCCAGTGTCCTCTTACTAACTTGGGACGTGGCGAGGCTTACCTGAACACCTACAAAATGAATTCGTTTTAAACAAGTGCCAGTTGTCTATATTATTGGATATTCTCTCACTTCCTTCCCCTTCACATATCTTATTAATCTGTAGTCCACTGCAAGTTGTTAACGCTATTTAGTGTTCTGTTACTTTCGACTCCTTTATACACTTTAATGGTCGGAACTGCCTGCTCCAGCTGGTTTCCTCCCAAGTCCTACTTTTTTGACTTATTAACGCAAATATCTACTATCCTTATAGTGCTATTCACTTATCTGTTCTTTGCCTTTTACCTTCTAATCCTTATTCTTTCACGTTTATTTCTGTATACTCATCACACTTTAGTGTCAATTACGTCTCCATAGGGTAGTAGTGATTTTTTAGGTGCTGTGTCGTTGATACTACAGGATATATTTTGCGCGTTTCTGAGTACATCTTATCCACTCATGTGACTTTATATTTTCACATATATGCACCTGTCAAAGACTATCGTGTCTCTTGATCTATTTTATGTTCATGATTTCTATGACTTCCATTTGTTTAGCATTTTTTTTATTAGATATAGTTAAAAGAATTTAGGTTTATGCTTTAAATATTGACACGATATTTGAAGAATGCATTGTCATACAAAAAACCTAAATGGAGAGATTACAACATGAACTTGAGCCCTTATGCTCCTTATCCGCATGTTCTGTATAGCTGCACAGCGCAGAGATTTTGTTTAATGCTGAGACTCAATCTATTACTCCATAATTGAGTGTCACACTTACTTCTACTTCAGTCCCCTTAGATCCACGATTAAAGAGTACTCTTGATAGGAGAGTTGGCAGTCGTGCAGAATTGTGATGTAAACTAGATAGCACCACCGTAGCTATGGGCCCTATAATGGCGAATTTCATAGCTGCAGAACAGTTGTGCGTCCCCTGAGGTTACTTAGTATAGACTACCGAGATCAGTTTAAATTTTGTACTCTTCACTAGTTTCTAATAAATACTTTTTCTCGTCAAATGTATCCATTTTCTCTTCATCAGGTATCAGATCGCTGTAGCTTCGACTTTACTTTTGTTTCTCGTTTGTCATTTCTTTATAATCTGATTTATACTTCTCCCTTCTCTCATAAATATCATTTTCTGAATTGCAAATGTTTAGCGACTTATCTTTCAGTGGATTCATTCTTGGCTTGTTGAAATATACCTCTTTTGCAACACAGCCACATGAGACGTTACTAGTGTCCTCCCTGTATTTAGCAGACTCCTTTATTCAATCCCCATACACGTATTTACGATGTCTATGTTCTCTTCACATGGGTGTTTGGTTTCGTTTCCATATGCGTTAAACCATACTATATTCTTGGTCCGTTTCTGTTTTACTCTCCTTGGTTCCTTCAAGAATTTTACTTTGTGCAATCCCTTTGTCGTTAATGTACGTGATCGGACTTCATACGAACCTGATACGTTACCCATCACCCTCCTGTCTCCATTTGTATTTCCATGTGGTGTGACATGTGTAATTTTTGACTGAGTCAGGTAAATTTAATTTCCAGTAATTGTACATTATTCCATAAGTGCACAATGCTTCGCTTTTCAGGGTGCCTTAGATAGCTACCTAACGATGGCTGGCGAAAATAGCTATCAAATCCATATCTCTATTTCACCGCAATCTTAGATCAAAAGACAGTTCAACTGCAACCTCATTACATTTGATTTTAAATAGATCTCTTATACTAGAAAGAGATTTGCATACACTTTATCCAGTGAATCACTGCTGCTTATGTTAAATGTGACAATTCTTGTTTTTCATTTGTTTTTTAATTAACTAAACGTCATTAACTTCTAAAGCCACCAGTTTTTGGTCATTTCCTATGAAATGCTGATGCAGTGTCTACAAGACAAACTGAAATTTCTAAGTGAACTTCATTCAGTAACGACACCACATTAGATTTAAACAAGCTATTGTAGGCTTGTATGCCTCAAACACACTCTAATCTTACATAATATTTTGGGCATGTCGCACTGTCCTACTGGATTTGTCCAAGTCTGTCAGAATGCACAATGGACATGAATGGACACAGGTGAACAGACAAGCTACTTATGTATGTGTCACCTGTCAGAGTCGTATCTAGACTCATCAGGGATCCCACATCACTCCTACTGCACATGCCCCACACCATTACAGAGCCCCCACCAGCTTGAACAGCCCTTGCTGACAAACAGGATCCATGGATTCATTAGGTTGTCTCAGTAGTTCCTTTCACATTACATACATTTTTTTTTAAATCGAAATTTTCTGCGTACGTTCACTAGAGTATTTCCTCTTTAATCTACATTCACTTTAATCGATATTTACTAGCAAGAAGAACAACGAGTACTCCAGCAGCGACCCCCACGCCGCCTTGGTGCGTTCTAACAGCTACTGCCATGCACCACCGCCACTCCTTCAGTAATGGTTATTCTTCCCATCTTACTGGCCCTGCTAATTCATACCGATAAAACGTATGTCTCAACAGGTGCCCTAATGGGCGTGTAAAACCCCTATTCTAAAATTGTTTTGAATGTAAAGGAAAATAAACAGGCCTTTGGTGAAGTCACTGGGCATCTCATGATTGACGTGACGATCAGCTACTTCGCTCCTCTCCTAAATGGATACTGTTACTGCCGCCTTACCCCAAAATATTCCATGCATTATGGGTATAATTTGAAGGGTGTGTTGTTAAGGGTAAATTTTTGCATTGGCATTTGTACTCTGAAGAGACTAAAGTCATGGCATACCTCGTAATATCGTATCAGGTCTCCATTTGCCTGGAGTAGTGCAGCAGCTACATGCAGCATTGATTAATTGGAAATCCCCTGCAGAAATATTGAATCATGCTGCCTCTGTGACCATCCATAATAGCAAAAGTGTTTCCACTGCACGATTTCGTGCACAAATTGACCTCACAATTATGTTAAATTAGTGTTCCTTGGCACTCATGTCCTTGATTGTCCAGAATGTCCTTTCAACCAGTTGCAAATAATTATTACCTGATGACATGAGTAGTGGGACAATGGGGGTGTGGGGCCATTTTGTTACTGCAGGTTGCTTCCATCAGGGGCAGGTATGCACTCAGAGGCAATCCTATTGTTCTCCTTTGATTGACACATACTTATCCTATTGCCCCCTCAAGTGGTTTTCCAAGTCACTACAGATAACCTATTGTCCCCCCCCCCCCACTCCAACTCCCCTGCCCCTTTCACTACTACAGGTACACTTTGAAGTCTGAGTTACTGGAATAGAATCTGTCACTACTACACTCCTGGAAATTGAAATAAGAACACCGTGAATTCATTGTCCCAGGAAGGGGAAACTTTATTGACACATTCATGGGGTCAGATACATCACATGATCACACTGACAGAACCACAGGCACATAGACACAGGCAACAGAGCATGTACAATGTCGGCACTAGTACAGTGTATATCCACCTTTCGCAGCAATGCAGGCTGCTATTCTCCCATGGAGACGATCGTAGAGATGCTGGATGTAGTCCTGTGGAACGGCTTGCCATGCCATTTCCACCTGGCGCCTCAGATGGACCAGCGTTCGTGCTGGACGTGCAGACCGCGTGAGACGACGCTTCATCCAGTCCCAAACATGCTCAATGGACAGATCCGGAGATCTTGCTGGCCAGGGTAGTTGACTTACACCTTCTAGAGCACGTTGGGTGGCACGGGATACATGCGGACGTGCATTGTCCTGTTGGAACAGCAAGTTCACTTGCTGGTCTAGGAATGGTAGAACGATGGGTTCGATGACGGTTTGGATGTACCGTGCACTATTCAGCGTCCCCTCGACGATCACCAGTGGTGTACGGCCAGTGTAGGAGATCGCTCCCCACACCATGATGGCGGCTGTTGGCCCTGTGTACCTCGGTCGTATGCAGTCCTGATTGTGGCGCTCACCTGCACGGCGCCAAACACGCATACGACCATCATTGGCACCAAGGCAGAAGCGACTCTCATCGCTGAAGACGACACGTTTCCATTCGTCCCTCCATTCACGCCTGTCGCGACACCACTGGAGGCGGGCTGCACGATGTTGGGGCGTGAGCGGAAGACGGCCTATCGGTGTGCGGGACCGTAGCCCAGCTTCATGGAGACGGTTGCGAATGGTCCTCGCCGATACCCCAGGAGCAACAGTGTCCCTAATTTGCTGGGAAGTGGCGGTGCGGTCCCCTACGGCACTGCGTAGGATCCTACGGTCTTGGCGTGCATCCGTGCGTTGCTGCGGTCCGGTCCCAGGTCGACGGGCACGTGCACCTTCCGCCGACCACTGGCGACAACATCGATGTACTGTGGAGACCTCACGCCCCACGTGTTGATCAATTCGGCGGTACGTCCACCCGGCCTCCCGCATGCCCACTATATGCCCTCGCTCAAAGTCCGTCAACTGCACATACGGTTCACGTCCACGCTGTCATGGCATGCTACCAGTGTTAAAGACTGCAATGGAGCTCCGTATGCCACGGCAAACTGGCTGACACTGACGGCGGTGGTGCACAAATGCTGCGCAGCTAGCGCCATTCGACGGCCAACACCGCGGTTCCTGGTGTGTCCGCTGTGCCGTGCGTGTGATCATTGCTTGTACAGCCCTCTCACAGTGTCCGGAGCAAGTATGGTGGGTCTGACACACCGGTGTCAATGTGTTCTTTTTTTCATTTCCAGGAGTGTATTTCACATGATGACACAAGTACAATTAGACCTATGATGTCACAGACACACTGATTGACCTCCCATCGCCAATCCAAGATGGCTGCCGTGATGGCGCAAGTATCGTTACCCAAAATGGTCGTGGTGGGAAATTCAAAAAGTGCCATACCCCCTTACAGGTGGGAAATTCAAATTTTGTCAGTTTTTCACGAGGGTCATGCTCACCTAGATTTAGAATGAGTTTTTGTGAGTGCCATACCCACCTAGACTTTGAAGAAAATAGTTAAAGCCTCCACCACGATCTTCGACTGACCACCACATCCTTGGTGGTCTAACGTGTTCTAACGGGCACTAACGTGTACTAACGTGCACAGTGCATAGCGTCATCTAAGATGGCGGCTGTGACATCAGTTGATGATGCAAGTGTCACACCTCACTGGCGGGATGTTGAAATTTCGGTGGGAAGATAGGTCAACTGGGCTACCTCCCCTAACTTAACCCCCCTCCCCTCACTCCAGGCCGGCTGCGGTGGCCGTGCGGTTCTGGCGCTGCAGTCCGGAATCGCAGGACTGCTAGGGTCACAGGTTCGGATCCTGCCTCGGGCATGGGTGTGTGTGATGTTCTTAGGTTAGTTAGGTTTAAGTAGTTCTAAGTTCTAGGGGACTTACGACCTAAGATGTTGAGTTCCATAGTGCTCAGAGCCATTTGAACCATTTGAACCTCACTCCAGAAAAATGGTAGAATGCTCAAATTCCTACAGGATAATGCATCACACCTAAGAAAATGGCAGAGCTCTAGATATTTCTAACACCTTGAGCACAGTGCTTAATTTATGGTCTATCTCTCTGCCTACGAGAGTCACAGAGCATGCTCTAAAGTATTGTTCTAGAGTCTACTTCCTTAAAACTAGGCTCTGTGTGATATGGGTACAATATTGTTTTCAGGTGACGTATAGCACCCACTGTACACATCCGATCATGGTTCCAAAATTTTACTATGCCCGCAGCAGTCCTATATAAAATGATTGCTAGTAACTCCGAATACCTCTTACAAGGAAACAGATAAACGTACAGCAGCAGCGCCTGACATGTGAAAATTACCAGTCATTCCATCACTAACTGCTGGCCATTGTCGCTGAGCGTTTCTAGGTGCTTCAGTCCAGAACCGCACTGCTGCTACGGTTGCAGATTCGAATCCTGCCTCAGGCATGGATGTGTGTGCTGTCCTTAGGTTAGTTACGATTAAGTAGTACTTAGTCTAGGGGACTGATGACCTTAGATGCTAAGTCCATCTGTAACTAACTCTGTAAACAGCACACCTGTCGGGCAAATGTGTACACTGGGAATGCAGTGTCTCACAGGCACCTATCACTAACTTAGTTATGACGTTGAAGTCCAGATTTTACACCCAAGATGCGGCAGGAGGATGGAGTACGTAAATCAAAGTTCGTTTAGAGGGATGTGTCACGTCTCATCACACATGAGATGGAAGTCCTCTGATGACTGACAGGTTTACTGTTAACGATCGGAAATGTTATGCTGCTGCTTGAATGTGAAGGTACCATGGCTTATGTTCTGACATACGTTTGTGGGAAGTAATCAAACTACTATTCATGTATAAAGAAAAAAGATTGTGTATGTCTAGTCATAACAGAATGATGGATTGAACATGGTGAATTGTGATTTCAATGCATCGGGAAGTATATCCGAACATAGGTGGTGATAGATTCATTTCGTAAGCAGCTGCACAATATAGTAATGCAAGTGTTCATCTGGACCTGCTATAGTGTACAAACAGGACAGTCAATACAGCTGTTACAATACATCCACTCATCAGCACCCCGTAAGCGTACCCTAGTATTTTCCTTGTTGTCTGTCAGAAGTGATATTGATTCAGTACGCCAACCCGCGTCTGTGATGCCTTTCTTAGCATTACATCCGCGGATGCGGTATTTATTACCACACAGTGCCAGGCGCCTGTCCTTCATAACACTTGTTTGAAGAATCTCGGCAGGGTGCAGCACCTTCCAGAAGCGATGATTCGACGACTTTGTCAGGTAATTTCCTAGGACTGAGGGGAATCGAGACATATAGCCTAAAGTTACTGTGGTTTATGGTGTGGCATGACTAGAGAAGATGACTGTGTGTCCTATCGTGAGGGACGTAAGTATTAGGGACATCGATAACCACAAGCGATTTTTTACATGGGAAATTATGTGCACTGTAGATAATGAGATTCGTTCCAGAGGAAAAATTATCTGTACATCTATCGATGTCAGACTGCAGTTGCAATCCTAATATTTAATTGTAGTTAGACTGTCAAATATTCTTGTGAGTCTTGTATGTATTTGACGATCTGTAGACAATTTTTGCAGGGTTTAACTGTCAGTGCAATGTAGCGATCCGTGCAAAATAATTTTGTCTCTGAAAGTCTTGTCTGCAGGAAACAATGGCAGATGGTGCTCCCAGACCAGTAGTTTGACAGGTAAGTTCACTGGTTGACAGGAACTCCTGTTAGGAATGTGCCCTGGGAAGCATTGCAACATCTCTAGGTGGTGGACCGAACTGCAGCTATGTGTCATCACGCCAGCAATGGTGCCTAGGTGAACACGTATTTCGATAGGAATTTCTCAAGTGTAAAGTATGAAAGAGATGACAGCGTCTCATACTCACAGAGCCCAAACTATTGCGTCATAGCTTCGCTGGGAGTGCCAGTGCAACGTCAGGTGTCAGGTGGTGGGATGTGTTTTTTATTATTAGAAATCTTTTATTTAAACTATAGTCCATCTAAATATATACTCTGCTAGCCACCAAGCGGTGTGTGGTCGAGGGCACTATTAACACCAAAGTTATATTTCCCTCCTTCTGTTCCACTCTCAGTTTGTGTGTGGGAAAAACGTCTGTCTGATCACCTCAGTATGAGCTCCAATTTCCCTTATCTTTGAATGGTGATCATTGCTCGATATGAAAGTTGGTGGTAATAATATACACTCCTGGAAATGGAAAAAAGAACACATTGACACCGGTGTGTCAGACCCACCATACTTGTTCCGGACACTGCGAGAGGGCTGTACAAGCAATGATCACACGCACGGCACAGTGGACACACCAGGAACCGCGGTGTTGGCCGTCGAATGGCGCTAGCTGCGCAGCATTTGTGCACCGCCGCCGTCAGTGTCAGCCAGTTTGCCGTGGCATACGGAGCTCCATCGCAGTCTTTAACACTGGTAGCATGCCGCGACAGTGTGGACGTGAACCGTATGTGCAGTTGACGGACTTTGAGCGAGGGCGTATAGTGGGCATGCGGGAGGCCGGGTGGACGTACCGCCGAATTGCTCAACACGTGGGGCGTGAGGTCTCCACAGTACATCGATGTTGTCGCCAGTGGTCGGCGGAAGGTGCACGTGCCCGCCGACCTGGGACCGGACCACAGCGACGCACGGATGCACGCCAAGACCGTAGGATCCTACGCAGTGCCGTAGGGGACCGCACCGCCACTTCCCAGCAAATTAGGGACACTGTTGCTCCTGGGGTATCGGCGAGGACCATTCGCAACCGTCTCCATGAAGCTGGGCTACGGTCCCGCACACCGTTAGGCCGTCTTCCGCTCACGCCCCAACATCGTGCAGCCCGCCTCCAGTGGTGTCGCGACAGGCGTGAATGGAGGGACGAATGGAGACGTGTCGTCTTCAGCGATGAGAGTCGCTTCTGCCTTGGTGCCAATGATGGTCGTATGCGTGTTTGGCGCCGTGCAGGTGAGCGCCACAATCAGGACTGCATACGACCGAGGCACACAGGGCCAACACCCGCCATCATGGTGTGGGGAGCGATCTCCTACACTGGCCGTACACCACTGGTGATCGTCGAGGGGACACTGAATAGTGCACGGTACATCCAAACCATCATCGAACCCATCGTTCTACTATTCCTAGACCGGCAAGTGAACTTGCTGTTCCAACAGGACAATGCACGTCCGCATGTATCCCGTGCCACCCAACGTGCTCTAGAAGGTGTAAGTCAACTACCCTGGCCAGCAAGATCTCCGGATCTGTCCCCCATTGAGCATGTTTGGGACTGGATGAAGCGTCGTCTCACGCGGTCTGCACGTCCAGCACGAACGCTGGTCCAACTGAGGCGCCAGGTGGAAATGGCATGGCAAGCCGTTCCACAGGACTACATCCAGCATCTCTACGATCGTCTCCATGGGAGAATAGCAGCCTGCATTGCTGCGAAAGGTGGATATACACTGTACTAGTGCCGACATTGTGCATGCTCTGTTGCCTGTGTCTATGTGCCTGTGGTTCTGTCAGTGTGATCATGTGATGTATCTGACCCCAGGAATGTGTCAATAAAGTTTCCCCTTCCTGGGACAATGAATTCACAGTGTTCTTATTTCAATTTCCAGGAGTGTATGCTCTGCATCCTTGGCAAAGATAGGATTTTGAATTTAGTGCGTAGTCTATCTGCAAGTGTGTTCCACTTCAAATTTTCAATGAGATTTGTTACTCTCTCGTGATGGTTAAGGTACCAGTCACGAATCTTGCTGTTCTTCTCTGAACCTTCTCAATCTCTTGTATCAGAACCAACTGGTAAGAACCCCCATACATACAAACAATACTCAAAGACCAATAGGATGTCACAAATTAAAAACAACTACACCAAACATGTGAAGAATATCGCTTTAATTAATTTGTATAAATTTTTAATGTCAATGTGGTATTAGCGGTACAATAGTTAAGGGGAGGCAGTGTATGCGTGGGTGACATGGAGCAGAACAGCAGGTTAATTGCAGCACACTAAGTTAATTTGAATACTTTTTATGTGAAACGCAGTTCAATAATGTAAGGGGATGGGGATGACAATGAAAACCATGTAACAGAACAACAGGTTAAGTGCCGACAAAGGGCCAAACATTATGTTAAACAACCAGAGTACAGTGCTGAACATTATGTTACACAACATGTTTTCCCCATGTAATTGATTATTACAAGACCTAGATGTTTCCAAACAGCAGAGAATGATGTGCCAGAGAAGTCCAACCCCCACAAACTGAATTTCTTATAAATAAACAATATACCTTTCCCATATATTCCTTAAATTTTCTTAATTGTTTAAACAATATTCCATACAGAGCAATCAAATACCCTCCAAATGATCGATCAACTGAGTCTTTTTCCTACCAATTCCTAGAAATAGGTGTTGGTTGGGTGAATTAGGTCAGTGGAGGTAATCTTTTTTCCTGCCATTTTCTTAGGTATGTTGCATTATCCTGTTGCAATTTGAACTTCCCACCATTTTTTTGTGGGAAGAGGAGGGGTGTTAGGTTAGCAGAGGTAGCCCAATTGACCTATCTTCCCGTCGAAATTCCAACTTCCCACCAGGGGGTGTATGGCACATCCGTCATCAACTAATATCACAGACGACATCTTAGATGACATCATGCACTGTGTACGTTAGTACATGTTAGTGCACGTTAGTACCTGTAAGCCTGCTAACATGGGTTGGTAAGGGGATGTGGCAGTTGGTTGAGGTTCGTGGTGGAGACTTTAACTATTTCCTTCCAAGTCCAGGTGAGCGTGGCCCTCGCGAAGGAATGACAAAATTTGAATTTCCCACCTGCAAGGGGGGAATGGCACTTTTTGAATTTCCGCCGCCGCCATCTTCGGTAACGGTACGTGCGCCATCATGGCCCCCATCGTGAATTTGCGATGGGAGCCCCATCAGTATGTCTGTGACGTCACAGGTCTAATGGTACTTGTGTCATCAGGTGAAATAGTAGTGACTGGGGCTATTCCAATAACTCAGACCTCAAAGTGTACCTGTAGCAGTGAGGGGGCAGGGGAGTTAGTGTGGGTGGGGAGGGAGACAATAGGTTAACTGCACGTGCTCCCATGTTGACTCAAAGACATCGCTAATTAGGATTGCAGTGGACACAGAATCATTGAAAGTGGAGCGTATATAAATGGAAATGTGTCGTCTGAATGAGTCACTTTTCCTGTTACACGATGTCGATGATCGTATCCAGATCGCCGTCACCAAGGCGAACGGCGGCCTGGACGTGTACCATGTCGCGAATGCAGGGCGGTCTGGGGAGTTTTATGCTGTG
The DNA here is from genome assembly GCF_023864345.2 of Schistocerca serialis cubense. Taxonomy (NCBI): domain Eukaryota; kingdom Metazoa; phylum Arthropoda; class Insecta; order Orthoptera; family Acrididae; genus Schistocerca; species Schistocerca serialis. Next base: position 136,372,346 of record NC_064648.1, on the reverse strand, counting down.
GGTGACAATCGCCTGGACATTGATGAGAGCTGTGGCAGTATTCGAAAGCACTGTACAGAGCTAAGTGTTGAAGTGGTTAGCACTCTGGAGTTGCGTCCAGGAGGATGATAGTTCAAATCTCTGCCAGAAGGTCCACATTTTTTCCATTTCCCGAAACCACTTAAGACATATGTCGGGATGGTTCCTTTGGTCCTTCGGAAGGGCACGGCTCATATTTTTCCTCATCCTTCCTTAATCTAAACTTGTGCTCCGTCTCCAATAACCACGCTGTCGACGGAATGTAAAACACTAACTTTCCTTCCTTCCTTTGCTTCCAAGGCACCATGACATCTGCGGACTACGTGACCATTATTGCGGACCTCCTGCATGCCTTAATGCTTAGTGTCTTAGTGTCTTTAACAGGACAATAGGTTAAGTACCTGTCAATCAAAGGAGAACAATAGGATTGCCTCTGAATGCATACTGCCCCCGATGTAGGTAACCTGCACTAACAAAATGCGCCAGCATCCCCTTCCTGAGGGGGGAGGGGAGTGGGAGGGGCTGGAAGGGACAATAGGTTAAGTGCCGCAACATGGTAAAGCATTTAGCAGAATAATATGTTAAGTACCTGTCAAACAAAGGAGAACAATAGGTTTCCCCCTGAGTGCATACCTGCCTCTGATGTAGACAACCTGTCTACCCCTCTGTCCCGCTACTGACATGGTGCATGGTGCTCTATAAAATTTCCAACTTTGTTTGGGAACATTACTGCATGAACGACTGCAAATGGTCTCCAAGTAGCAGAACGAGACCGTTTCCAGTCATTTGTCAGTCCAGCTGGACCAGAGGACCCTGTTCATTCCATTATGGAGTCACCATCAGCTTGCACACTGCCTTGTTGGGAACTTGGGTTCACGGCTTTATGGTGTCTGGTCTACACTCAGACCCTACCATCAGCTCCTACACAATGAAATCGGGAAACATCTGAAAAGGCCACAGTTTCCCTTACTCTAGGGCGCAACCAATACGGTCACTAGCGCAGGAGCAGTAGCAGCATCTCCTACTATCATTCCCCATTGACAACAAATTGCACTGCGCTTTCCTAACGGATACGTTCGTCTTACGTCCAACACTGATTTCTGCGGTTGTTTCACACAGAATTGCTTGCCTGTTGGCACTGACAACTCTACGCAAATAGTGCTGTGCTCGGTGGTTGAGACCATCGGCCACTGTGTTGTCCGTAATGAGAAGTAATGCCGGATATTTGGTATTTTTGGCACACTCTCTTGGAACTGTCAATCTCGGAATATTGAATTCTCTAACGATTTCCGAAATGCCTATGCGTCCAGATCCAACTAGCATTCCGTGTTCAGAGTCTGGTGATACCTGTCATGCGATCGTAATCGCGTAGAAACCCTTCTCACGTGAACTGCCTGATTACAAATGACAGCTCCACCAAAGCACTCCCCTTTTAAACCTCGTGTGCGTGACACTGTTGCCGTTTGTGCATGTGCATATCGCTACCCCCACACTTTTGTCACCTCCGTGTATAACACTGTAATTCATCGTAATTCATCACAATAAACGACTTTTATTTCAGCAAAATGTTCTAGTGACAGACCGACACACAATTTTAATTTGCCGTGAAGTTTCATACCAGTGCACCCTCCAGTGCTGAAAGTAAATACTTTGCGGATACCTCTACATCACACGTGAGCTGCACATGATCTGGCACGCTGAATTAACTTGTTTTTAACTTTAAACGTCGCAACTTTTTTTGTTACAGACGACCTCTGTTGAATCATGACCTACTGTCCTACCACGAGCGGTTCCTCTCCTTCAGGGACGACTTTACTGAGCCGTGCGTCGCTCGACATCGACGGGCGTCACAAATGTTTGGTCTCGCCGACGCACTGTATTCCTTCTATTATTACAACTGGTTCTTCGACCTACAGTTTGTAGGTGACATCGAGAGTTTAGGTAAGAATAATTTTCTCAGCCAGCCACTTCATTTTTGTGCACTGGTGACTCCCTACTGTATTCCAGTTCGAGGACTGAGCCTCGTAAACAGCTAATGATGTGTGGTTTCACATTTTCCGTAATTTCCCATGTGACCTACGTTAACTACTGGTGTGCTTTTCATTGCTGGTTCCTCGACTGGTTGGCAACCCTCCCCCTAGTTCTATTGCAAGCTGACTACTCCAGTTCGACGTATCTACACTCCTGGAAATTGAAATAAGAACACCGTGAATTCATTGTCCCAGGAAGGGGAAACTTTATTGACACATTCCTGGGGTCAGATACATCACATGAGCACACTGACAGAACCACAGGCACATAGACACAGGCAACAGAGCATGCACAATGTCGGCACTAGTACAGTGTATATCCACCTTTCGCAGCAATGCAGGCTGCTATTCTCCCATGGAGACGATCGTAGAGATGCTGGATGTAGTCCTGTGGAACGGCTTGCCATGCCATTTCCACCTGGCGCCTCAGTTGGACCAGCGTTCGTGCTGGACGTGCAGACCGCGTGGGACGACGCTTCATCCAGTCCCAAACATGCTCAATGGGGGACAGATCCGGAGATCTTGCTGGCCAGGGTAGTTGACTTACACCTTCTAGAGCACGTTGGGTGGCACGGGATACATGCGGACGTGCATTGTCCTGTTGGAACAGCAAGTTCACTTGCCGGTCTAGGAATGGTAGAACGATGGGTTCGATGACGGCTTGGATGTACCGTGCACTATTCAGTGTCCCCTCGACGATCACCAGTGGTGTACGGCCAGTGTAGGAGATCGCTCCCCACACCATGATGGCGGGTGTTGGCCCTGTGTGCCTCGGTCGTATGCAGTCCTGATTGTGGCGCTCACCTGCACGGCGCCAAACACGCATACGACCATCATTGGCACCAAGGCAGAAGCGACTCTCATCGCTGAAGACGACACGTCTCCATTCGTCCCTCCATTCACGCCTGTCGCGACACCACTGGAGGCGGGCTGCACGATGTTGGGGCGTGAGCGGAAGACGGCCTAACGGTGTGCGGGACCGTAGCCTAGCTTCATGGAGACGGTTGCGAATGGTCCTCGCCGATACCCCAGGAGCAACAGTGTCCCTAATTTGCTGGGAAGTGGCGGTGCGGTCCCCTACGGCACTGTGTAGGATCCTACGGTCTTGGCGTGCATCCGTGCGTCGCTGTGGTCCGGTCCCAGGTCGACGGGCACGTGCACCTTCCGCCGACCACTGGCGACAACATCGATGTACTGTGGAGACCTCACGCCCCACGTGTTGAGCAATTCGGCGGTACGTCCACCCGGCCTCCCGCATGCCTACTATACGCCCTCGCTCAAAGTCCGTCAACTGCACATACGGTTCACGTCCACGCTGTCGCGGCATGCTACCAGTGTTAAAGACTACGATGGAGCTCCGTATGCCACGGCAAACTGGCTGACACTGACGGCGGCGGTGCACAAATGCTGCGCAGCTAGCGCCATTCGACGGCCAACACCGCGGTTCCTGGTGTGTCCACTGTGCCGTGCGTGTGATCATTGCTTGTACAGCCCTCTCGCAGTGTCCGGAGCAAGTATGGTGGGTCTGACACACCGGTGTCAATGTGTTCTTTTTTCCATTTCCAGGAGTGTATATACTCCTGCCCAATAGGATGCAAAAACCTACATATAGCAAATATTACAGTGTTTGGAAGAGATAAAAAGAATCACTTTAAATGTTACAGAAACGTCACTGGAGCGTCGGTTCCCCACTAGGCATCCGTGAATTTTGCGACGCTAGTGATATTCACAGACGTCGTTAACACTGCTGCGTGACTAGTATGGTTTTAGAGACGTTGCTGGAAACGTCGCGCTATTACATTTACCCATTGCTGCCATCACCATAGCAATGCTTGCCCAATTCCATCAAAACAACCAACTGGCTAGTGTTCACCAATACGCCAAAGGAACCGGTATAGGCATGCGTATTCAAATGCAGAGATATGTAAACAGGCAGAATACGGCGCTGCGGTCAGCAAAGCCTATTTAAGACTACAAGTGTCTGGCGAAGATGTTAGATCGGTGACTTGTGCTACAATGACAGATTATCAAGATTTAAGTGAGTTTTAAAGTGGTGTTACAGTCGGAGCAATGGACACAGCATCTCCGAGGTAGAGCTGAAGAGAGGATTTTCTGATACGAGCATTTCATTGTACCGTGAATATCAGGAATCTGGTAAAACATCAAATCTGCGACATAGCTGCGGCCCAAAAAAGATCCTGTAAGAACGGACCAACTACGACTGAAGACAATCGTTCAACGTGACGGATGTGCAATCCTTCCGCAATTTGCTACATATTTCAATGATGGGCCATCACCAAGTGCCAGTGTGCGAACCATTCAATGAAACCTCATCGATACGGGCTTTCGGAGCCGAGGCCCCAGTCATGTACCCTTGATGAATGCACGACACAAAGCTTTACGCCTTGTCTGGGCCTGTGTATACCGACATTTGATGACTGCAAATATGTTGCCTGGTCAGACGAGCAGATAGACGTGTACGGGTACGGTGACAACCTCATGAATCGGCGGACACTGCATGGTCGCAGGGGACTGTTGAAGCTGGTATAGGCTCTGTAATTGTGTTGAGCGTGTGCAGTTGGTGTGATGTGGGAACCCTGATACGTCTAGATACAACTCTGACAGGTGACACATTCGTAAGCATCCTGTCCTGTCACCTGCATCCATTCATATCCATTGTGCATTCCGACGGACTTGGGCAATTCCAGCAGGACATTGCGACAACCCAAGCATCCAGAATTGCTACAGAGTGGCTCCAGGAACACTCGTTTGAGTTTAAACACTTCCGCTGGCCACCAAGCTCCTCAGACACTAACATAACTAAGCATTTCTAGATGCCTTGCAACGTGCGGTTCAGAAGAGATTTCCCACCACTAGGACTCTTACGGATTTATTTACGGCCCTGCAGGATTCACGGTGTCAGTTCCCTCCAGCACTACTTCAGACATTAGTCGAGTGTGCACCACATCGTGTTGCGGCACTGCTGTGTGCTCGCCGGGGCCCTATACAATATTTGGCAGCAGCACCAGTTTCTTTGGCTCTTCAGTGAATAATTGCCGATTCTTTAACGTAATGAAAAATCAATTCTTCTGGAGTGTCTATTGTTGCCCCATACACCGAAGGCTTCATCTCCCTCAGTACGAGATCAGCAGCATCCTGAAAACAATATTCATCACACAGCAATCTGAACATGGTCTCTGAACATAGATTATGTCGAAACTTCATGGACAGCTAGTGGGATAACGGTACGTCTGTGACAATTATGTCACATGAGAGAAACCTTTCTTCTCATCTTCGCTAAACAGTGTAAAACTTTGCATACACAGTTCTTTCAGACCGAACAACGTGGCAAACTCACGTCAGTCTTTTGACCAAGTGCCTCGCAGAAATCGTTTCTGCCTCTGAATTCCGAGTTCCACCGTTTATCGTGACAAATCTGTCTACAACGAAAACCAGAAGTAGAAACCAGTCAAAAAACCATTTCCCAAAACCAACTAGGATCCTCGCTAACGATTCCCTCCCGCGGAAAACGGTACTTTAGAAACAAAGTCACAAGGCAAACGATTGAATCACAGTAAGCACAAATTCCCATAAGTTCTATTTAATTGACTTTAATGAAGCCTTCCTACCTCCACGAACCAAAACAAGCGTGCACATACAATTACAATTTTAATCCCCATCAAACTGACCCCAAAATTCTTTGCCACACTCTTATACAAAGTAAAAATCAATACTTATTTTACTTAAATTCACGAGGTCACTGACCTCCACATACCCTTAGAGCCTAAACTTCCCTCTTGTGCACAAATACAGTGCCACAATAAAGCAACAAATCACTAATGAATCCGCAAGTAAAACATATAAATTATCCCTCCAAGCCCACCCGGTTTGCCAAGCGGTCTAATGCACAGGTTTCTGAAGAGGGAAGGAGCACCTGGTCCCCAGCACGAATCCGCCCAGTGGACTTGTGTCGAGGTCCGATGAGCTGGCCAGTCTGTGGATGGTTTTTAGGCGGTTTTCGATCAGCCTCGGCAAATGCGGGCTGGTTCCCCTTAATCCACCTCAGCTACACTATGTTGGCGATTGCTTTACAAACAAGTTCTCCATGTACGCGTACACCGCCATTACTCTACCACGCAAACAAAGGGGTCACACTCGTCTGGTGTGAGATGTTCCCTTGGGCGGTTGGGCGGGCGGGGGGGGGGGGGGGGGCGGGGGGGTCCACTGGGCCAAACTGCACAATAACCCTGGATTCGGTGTGGGGTGGTGGAGAGGTGAAGTGGACTGCGGTAGTCGCCGTGGGGTCGTGGACCACTGCAGCTGCAGTGGGGACGGAGCCTCTCTGTCGTTTCTAGGTCCCTGGTTCACACAAAATACAATACAATCCCTCCAAAATTACTACCACTAATCACAGATTAGAACAGCTTTTCACTTCTGCCCTTTCTCTATATACAGCCTCAATGCTGTCGCCCAAAGGTTTTCCCGAGACAGGGTGTTTTAAACGGTATGCATTTGGATGAGGGCACTCTGCCACAACAAATGGTCCGCAGTATAACACGAATAATTTCTTAATCTCACCGTCCACTTCGCCGGAACGCTTTTTGGTGCATGCAAGCACTTTGCTCCCCACTTTGTACTTCATTAGTTTGTATCGTCCATCGTGTCGCCTTTTCCTTTCACCGGCTAACTTTTTCATGCGGGCCGTTACTGCCTGTTCTCTTTCAGCAGCCGATTTAGCTTTTCGCTGCAGGAATTCTACCGTTTCTGTGAGTAGGTACTTTGATTCCAGCCCGGTCACGACTTCCAAAGGTGAGCACCCCGTAGCCTTACCTCTTACGCTGTTGAGTACGTCCTCAAAAGCGCTCACGTACTCCACCCACTTGGATGACGATTGCTGGCATACGACCTACATAAACGTCCTACTTCCCATATATACCGTTCACACAGTTTGCTCACTGGGAGGTAGATGGATATACGGATATGTTTCACACCCGGTCATTCAGGAACGTGTTCCAATCGTTCGAAGTAAACTGCGATCCGTTGTCAGACAACAGCCTTACTGATTTTACAATATTCTTGAAGAAATCCTTCTCCAGTTTGGCGATCAGAGTTTAAGTATTTGCTTCCTGTATGGGATACAGTTTAAGGAACTTAGAGAACATGTCCCCCCCAACAAAGATGTACTTCATGCCGACGCGTGGGTAGTGGGCCAAAATTGTCCACAGCGAGAAACTCACCCACTTTAGCAGGAATAATGCTTTGCATTTCCCCCTGTTGTGCGGTCGCACAGTATCTGACCTGTTGGCAACGGTCGCACGCCGCCAGCTGCGTGCGGACCCGTCTGGCCATGTTATTTACGTGGGCGTATTCATCGATCATTTGGGGCCACTTTTGGGCCGCGTAATATCTGTGGCTTAAATGGACGTAGTCTATCAACTGTTCCACATACCTATTGGGAAAACACAGTCTCAATTTGTCCATCTCTTCATTTTTCCGCCGGAACAACACTCCCTTATGTATCTTCAAATATTTTCGTACTTTCTCGTATCCCCTGCCGTCGACATTCACCTTAATATGTTTCAGCTCAGGATCGTCGTTTTGTGCTCGCCGCATATCTTTGCCCACCACACGAATTTCTTTCTCCCCCGCTACTCCCTTCAGATACAGTATCTTAAATCCGTTCGGCTCCTCCCTTCCATCGTCTTCCGCCCCAACTGGTAATCTGGACAGAGCATCGGCAACACAATTTTCTGTACCCTTGATATAGCGGATTTCGAATTCGAATTGCTGCATGAACATTGCCCAACGCATTAAGCGGTCATTCAGCAATCTGCAATCCTGCAGATAACTGAAAGCCGTGTGGTCCGACAACACTGCCACTTTTCTGCCCTCTAAACACACGAGGAATTTCTTAAATCCGAGCACGATCGCGAGCATCTACTTCTCCGATATGCTGTATTCCCGTTTGTGATTATTTAGCACGAGACTGGAGAATGCCACACTACGGTGTTCAATCTCTCCATCGACTAGCTTCTCCTGAAATAGTTCACAACATATTCCATAGTTCGAACTGTCCGACACTAAACAGAAAGGGAGATTCATATCTGGGTAGTACATCTCACTATTGCACAATTTATCTTTCATACCCTGGAATTCAGTTTCACATTCCTCAATCCACTTCCAAGTTACATTTTTCTTCAACAATTTGCATAAATTCGGAATATTCATTCCTCCCTCCCCCAAGAATTTTCTGTGTAAACCGCACAAGCCCAAGTATGACCTCAACTGTTTCCTACTTCGGAAATGGTTCAAATGGTTCAAATGGCTCTAAGCACTATGGGACTTAACTGCTGAGGTCATCAGTCCCCTAGAACTTAGAACTACTTAAACCTAACTAACCTAAGGACATCACACACATCCATGCCCGAAGCAGGATTCGAACCTGCGACCGTAGCGGTCGTGCGGTTCCAGACTGTAGCGGCTAGAACCGCTCGGCCACACCGGCCGGCACTTTGGCAATGGACTTTAATTTTTCGGAACTAGGTAAAATTCCTTCCGAAGTAAGAATATGCCCCAGGAATTGAATTTCTTCTCGAACAAACTCACATTTTGCGAGCTTTAACGCCATTCCACTTCGTCTCAGAGCCATGAGTACCTCCTCCAAAACTCGACAATGCTCACTCCACGTTTCTGTGGCGATCAATATATCACCTACGTAAGTCACGAGTTTGCCCATTAGATTCTCCCCCAGGACACGACTCAGCGCTCTTACTAAAACTGCCACAGAAATTTTAGGTCCGAATGGTACTACCCTAAACCGGTAGCTTTGCCCTTCAAAAAGGAAAGCAGTGTACCGTTGGCGTTGCTCTGCCAATGGGATCTGCCAAATTCCCGAGGTCACATCAACGCTGGACATAAATTCGATATTATTAAAATTCTGCAGCAGTTCCTCCATATTGCCAGGCTGGTCTAATAATATTCCCTTACAATTACTTTATTTATTTTTCTCGCATTTGATACAATTCTGGCCGAGTTATCACGTTTTTAACAATAACGATAGGATTGCAGTAATCGCTCCTACATTGTTCGACTATACCGCAATCCAACATTCGTTTTAATCGAACTCTGACGGCATCCCAAACAGATATAGGTATTACATACGGTTTGCACTTTATTGGTTCGTGAGGTTTCACTTTTATAGAGTACTCGAAATCGCTAACTTTACTAGGTCGATCCGAGACTATGTCCTCATAGTGGTACAACAACCCACACGACTCTTTCTTTTCCCCTTCTGATATAGCCTCGACTGCATCGATTACTTCCCTAATTCTGTTATGCATATCGATTTCCTCACTCCAACACTCAGTAATTATGGCATGAGCAATCTGATTTTCATCTGTTAAAAGTCTTTTAAATTTTACTTGCCTTTTTTCATTCTGAAATTCAAATTCTAGGCATTTCCCTACACAACTAAGGAAGTCAGTACCTAAAATTACCTCCTTTACTAGACTACTCACTACAAAACATTCTATCTCTAATTTATTTTTCCACGTTTAAATTCTAAAAGTATTTGTTGTCTTATTGGCTGGCTTACGCATACGACCAACTGCCGTTTTAACCTGAACGCGGGTGACTGGGAAGATTACTAGGTTCCTATTTTTGATCATGTTTATAAAATTTTCCGACACTGCTGACACATTACTACCTGAATCTAGAAGTGCATGTGCCATTTCTTTGACAACTATAATTTCAATAACTCGCTGTACATTTGCTATTTCATTTCGTTCTAAATATTTCTCCCTTAATAAAGCATTTTCTGCGTTCGTTACTTCTCTTCCAATTATAGCGTATACATTTCCTGTTCAATCCATCCCTCAATCTAAGGTTCATCCCAAAATAATTGATTAAATATTTCTTTCGCTTCGAATCCATTCCTTCCGTTTTCTAAACCTCTAGCAATTTTAAACTTCTCTCGTTTCCACATATGCGGTAGTCACGACCGTAACTTTCTACCGTACCAACGCCAATCAGTCACACTAAAATCACACTCCTCCTTCGTATACCAATTCGTATGAACTTCATTACACAAACTATCCCCATCCACACTATTTACATCTGCCCTCTCTAACTTTTCTGTTAGTTCTTCCACAAATTTCGCCGGTTGACTTCCCACAGCATGCACAGCTTTACTGTTTTACCCTCAAAAACATCGACACTTGCAGCTTCAACAAAAGTACACATCAATTCACTGTTAAACACTTTATCTTCCTGAAATAATACATCGATGCCTAAGCCATCATCACCATAAATATTCGTCTCAGAAACCTTAGCTGCTGATACAAAATTTAAAACACTACAAAAATTCACATCAGAAACCTTACTTTCCTCCGTCAACAAATTAACTTTACGTGAATCGCACACAACTTTATCGTTCGCTGCTACATTACACAAATTGCTGCTACCGTGTCGTACAATTTTGGGGCTTCCAGACTTGCTACATTCCCCTGTCATTGGCCAAAAATCAGCACACACTGCCACTTCTACACACCTTTCATCCAGATTAACCTCCGATCCTAGTTTACTTACATTCTCACTTTCACACTCTGACAAACTTTTTAGATTCACACATGCATCAATAAGTTTCGTTTTGCCTCCATTCGTGAGTAGAAACGCGTCAATTCCTTCCTCCGAAGTATCAACATCAGTAGATTTTGCATCATTACATAAATTACCATTACTTGTTCCTTTAAACAAAAAATAATCTACCTCTGCAGATACATTTTTAACTTCAACTGCTGGCGAGACCAATGATACGCCTCCCTAAGTAACACTGACGCTTACCGCCGAAACACAATCACCCTCACTTCCAGCTGGCGAGACCAAAGCTACGCCGCCTTCACTAGCATTGACGCTTTTCGCCGACTCACAAATGCTTGTTACTACAACACGTACATTACTAATGTACATTTGCTAATACCTCTTCAGAACTCTCTACGCAATTTGCTTTCACAAAATTCAACTCCTCTTTAACTTATTTTTGAACCACTGAATCTATCCATTCATCACCATTCACACACTCATTCATTACACATCCATAACTTGCATCATTCTCATACCCCGCACACTTATTCCCATTACTTTTACTTAAAGCTCCAACAAATGTATGCTTCCGCGATTCACGCCTGCTTTTATTGAAAGAGCCACCTATATAGGCTTCCTCTTTAACATACTCCATATTAAATATTCGTTGCCTGTCTCCAAACCTATCAACATTTCTACCATTTCTATTAGATCCAGTCCTTTTCATCGCCTGTTGAGATCGACATCCCCGGACCCCGGATGTGGCGAACATCGGTTTCCCGTCCGGTTGTTACATGATTGCACTTCGCGTGAATTTGCCCCAATCAAACCTGCGTCATTTACTTAGGTCCCGTTCACGGGAGCTATCACTCCTGTTCGTTCTCCGACCATTCTGTTCATTCCAGCTACTATCTCCCTGCGAATTCCTTTGATTTCTCTCACAATTATTATTTCGGTGGTAATTATTTGGATTCCCATTTTGATAACTACTACCTAGTTTTCTCTGAGGTTTTAACTTCAAAGCTCTCTCTAATTTTTCTACAGATTCTAGAAATTCGTTCACGAAATCACGTGGACTATGAAGAAGATCCCACTGCAAGTCTTCGGGTAATCGCCTTTTTAAGGTGGTGATTTCCGTTAAAGCCACCAACGGATTTTTACATGCACAAGTTCGCACTTGCAAAAATCTCTCATCGTCCCATTACCGACCTGTAACTCGGCCCGTTTAAAAATTCATTTTGGATCAGCATCTGTTTTGCCTTGCTCCAAAATTTATGCAGAAAACGCTTTTCGAACTCTTCGTATGATTCGCACGAACTACATTTAATATTTGCCCAAGACTGTGGGTCTCCCTCCAAATGCCCTTTAACGTATTTTATTTTCGCTTCATCCGACATGCTGTGAACAAAAGCGTCCCTACACGCAGCCAAGAGATTTACTGGGTGATACCTTCCGTCATCAGTGTAACATTTCACAGGTCCGGTATTTGCCCAAGGGATATTTATAGCCGCCTTGGCCTGTTGGGAGGCTAACGAATTTAAATCACTTTTTATCTGTTGCATTTGTTTTTAAATTCATTTTCGCTAGTGATAATGGACTCTATTTTATCTTTAATTTTGCCCACTTCTTTCTCCCCCTCAGCTACACAATTGGCAATGTCACTAATTGCTAAACTTATATCGCTTTTATGAGCGTCTTGCGCTTTTATACAGTCGCTTACCTTGTTCCCAAGTTCTGTATGTATCTTATCCATTTTATCCGCAAGATCTTTTTCTACTGATTCGATTTTCGATTTTACTATTACTTCATCTGTAATATTCCCCATATCCACTCGGACACATTTTAATTTATCGTCAATTGATTTTTCAAGGTTACCCATAATTTTTTGAACTTCCTCTTTCACAATGGAACGTATTTAAGTTCGCATTGTACCCATATCTGTTCGAATAGTACTGATATAATTTGCCATTCCCTGGATCATTTGCATTAGCTGAGACATCATATCTCCTCCACATTCATTCCCCTTGCCTTGATTCCTACTTCTTACACATTCACGCTCTGATTTCGGTCTATCTGGCTTACATCCGTTTTCGGAATTGCACACACTAGGTCACTGTTTTATATTCGCAAGATCTATAACTGAAGCTGGAACTTCTGAGTCAAACACTATATGGCTATTTGTGCAGGCACTTATCTGATTTGCGATGGTTCCCTCTGCCATGGTGATGCTGTCGCTTGTAGTGGAAGAAGACATTGAAGACTGCGCTGGAGTACTCGGAGATGCTGCCATCGTACTGCTGCTGGATATGCGTCCGCCACTGGAGAAATCGCCTGATGCAGTTGTAACTGCTGCCGGTCACCGTGTGTTCCAACCGTCTCCGATACTGCAGTCCGTTAAACGCACTAACTTATTTAGACTCTGAGCCCGCGCGACCATGCCAACTCCGAACTTGGAATACTTTCAGGGCGCCAGAGTCCGCCTGTTAGAGGCGCCTACCATTGAACTTTGCATATCGTCTTTGCCAACTGCTGACAGCTTACACCAGCACACTGAGGGCACGTTTGAGTGCGCTCCCTGGGATTTCCTAAAGCACTGTTGACGTATTTATGTCTCCCACTCTGCCGACCTCTCCCTGCCCCATAGCAGCTACTTCATCTCGATTAAGAGAAAAGTTTCGATTATTCGTCATACAAACAATGTACGTCTTTGAGTGCTGTCATTTTCGTAAACCTTGTTTCACTATCTCGAACGGTTTATGAAATATTATGTTGGTTACAATCACATCACTATGATGCTCAGGGAGGTAAATGTACGCATTTCATGGAAGTGTCCAACAGATATAAAAATCAATAACTGGAGGACGGAATGAGATAACGATCTGTTTACAGTTTGAAATAAAATTTCGATATTTTATCTACATTTCCTATAATGCAATTAATGAAGTGAAATTAATTAATATACGCACGGTTAATGCAATGTGTTATAAGTTATGGAAACTCTTCGATATTTCGTGCAATGTTTTACTTAATTTGACGTAGTGAAATATGACAAGAAGGAAATGAAATTCTGTACCTTGTGGAGAAAATATGTCAGACAGTAATATGTGCAAAGATGAAACTTCTTCACGCAATACTTTTCGAAAGATCCGATGGTAAGTATTTCATGACAGCCACTACGTCGTCTTTCAGCACAGGTATAATAATTTGGCAAGCAGCACAGACATTACAAAGCAGCACTCAGCACGTCTGAGGCAGTGAAAGTGTTAATATTGTAAATGCTGCAGTAATTTTAACGTTCCATATATGATCTAAGTATAAAATTTCCTATAATTTTCTATTTTTCATTAATGAATAATATTTTTATTTGTAATTGAATAGTTAATTATGGAATATAAATTGTTAATAATTTTCTTATAAATGTTGATTCTGTGAATCCTAATAATACTGAGAAAACTTTGTATGAATGATGTGTATTAACAGTAGTGGTGGTTGAAAAAATCATTTTAAAAGGTCAGTGTTACTGCATTCTGCGCAAGGAAAGTACTGGATTGTACAGTATGATACGTTCATGATGAAAGAGGTGTTACGGTCACGCTGACCGTTAGAAACTTAGTACCAGACAAGGGTTGCATGTATAACTAACTAATCACTGGCCTAAGGAGGAAGTGCAGTCACATGTAGGTGAAGACGTGAATGAATGGAGGTATGCCAATTCATACATGACTAGCTGCAAACTTTGCTGTGACATTCTGCTAATGCAGCACCTGCATAGTACCTCTAGGACAGTGATAAGATTGCATCGTAAACATGAGTAATCATCAATATTAATATTGATATAATATACCTACAATATATGTATAAGCTAATATTACCACCTAACCAGTGTTTGTGAAATCACATGAAAAGTACTATCCTGACAGGGTACACAAAAGAAGACATAACTATTACTTTCACTTTACTGGAAATGATATTTCCTGACAGGATCCAACTGCCTATCAAAAGATTCTGGCAGTGTCGATTAAATAAAATGTAGGGACTTACTGGAGACAAACCTGAGTGCCTGCCAAAACGTTGTACCAAGGTTTATCAAATGAAACGTAACCATTGAACTGAATGATTCTGTTTATGAACTATGAAAATAAGAGATTTTCGAGCATTATCAGTTATATTCAACAGGCTGGTGACGGTGGTCCAAATGCAAGTTCACTAGCATTGTAATGGGACACCGTTAATGAGACTAATGCTCAATGGATTTAAAGCTGGCAATGGGAAACAATTTACCCACTGACTTCCTGTATACAAGGGTAATCAAAATGAGTGCCTTTGGTCTCCACCGGCCAACACCAGCTGAATTAATATTCTTTTCAAACAATGCACAGCAATTATGATCAGTATTTAAAGTAAAATCTTGATACTGATAGCTGTAGGAGTAGTTTTATAGGGAATTTCACACAAGATTTATTAAACCATAGATGAGTGGGTAACGTTAAACAAAAAATCATAGATAATTATGTAACTCAGGTTCGTCCTCACATGGAATGAATTAATTAACTGTTCATTAATACTCAGTGCTTGCACCTATTAGTTATGCTAAATTATTCAGAGCACCACACAGCATCATGGATTTTAGGATAGGCGTGTGGTAACCTATGATATTGACGCACAGCAGAATAAGACTCACATGTGTGTACAATCTACAAACACAGCTACAAATGAGTTTCCCTTCCGAAAATCAGTGTTAGAATAACACTACAGTGTTCTTGGCATAGTAGGTGGACTGCATTAGCAGACAGGTGCCAAGCCATGAGAGGTTTCATTAACTGGATAACCAAGGACTTTAACTGGACTGAGTAGTGATTTATTATTTACTATTATTTAGTTATTATTTATCTCCACAGAGCATGTACTCCCACAATGTGTGTTCTGGTGTACCTGCACTGTCCCAGGAACAGCTATCATGTATCTATCTTCTGATTTTGTATAGATACGTAGCATAAGGGCCATAACAGTCAGGTAATGAATCAGTCCACTCGACGGGTTAAGAAATCTCATTTTTAGTCCCTCCCATTCGTTTAGCCACAGTTGTAATGTGTGACCTTTTATTTATTATTTTTTCAGATTGGCCTCAGTTCCAGACACCCTTCATACTTTCATTTGTTTGCTTTTCTGTAGCCAGAAAAAGACCAGTTTTTTATTTTCCAACTAGTGAGCATATTCCTAGAATTACTGACAAAGCATCGTATGGGGTAGTTAAATAGACGCCCATTAATTTTGGCAGCCCTCCTCATTGAACTCTCCTCACTAATGAGGCTGCCTTAACTAGCTCCAATCTATGAGCCCAAAGTCTCTCACGATGTCCTGTAATTGATGCTAATATAGATGGGTGGTATACTCTGATTGTTTTAAAAAGAGGCCAAATTGCCTGTTAGCTATGGTAATAACTTTATTCATCACATTTATACCTTTTCTGCCTGTTTGCTCTATTTTTAGTACAGAGTTACAATGTTTGTCCAGAAGTATACCCAGCTATAGGTATAGATTTATTCAGAATATGGAGTGTGATTCATTTATCGCTATCATTGGGGCTTCCAATGGACATTTGAATCGATATGGCCAAACTGAGAAAACAATGCTAATTCCATACACCACAACTGATTAAAAATTGGCCAAGTTTACAGAGTAGATTCAGGAAGTTGAGACCTCTTTATTTAGCAAGACATTTACAGCTTACGTTAACTTTGGTGCATGTGTGGGAGTGTATGACACTAAATTCCTACACATGTGCCACCTACTTACCAAATCTCATTTACTACACACTATGTCCCAATAGAACAAATAGTCCTGTCATGGGAAAAGCCACATATAACACTATACTGCACCATTTAGTATATAGCTATAATATTCATAACCAAATTTGGTATTTAGATGTAGTATAATGCTACCCTCTGTGAGAGTTACAGAATTTAACCGTGAAATGCCTAGAGGATTTTGCTTATCGGAGTTGAAATTAAAGTTACATAAAAACACAGAAAGTGTCCGATACAATTTAGATAATGTTTTAACTACTCAAACTTACTGAAATGAAATAGCATACGGTCGCCCGCCTAATTAGACATAGAAATTCGAAACATTTCTTTTAAAGAAAAAGTAGCCAGCTTTAGTGGAGAAACGCTGCCTATATTTCTTTCCTGCGAAAGTGCAATGAACCCAAGCACAAGCAAAAAAGTGGTAAAGTGGATCCTAACAGTTATTATAAAACATGCCTGTCCTCACAAACACAAAAGACATTGTTACACGCATCAATTTTAAATACTTTGTTAAAGCTGAGTAATTTCATCAACACAACAATTGCAAGCCAATACCAACTGGAAAATTGGACGCAGGTCATTACTGATGACTGCAACAGTGTAAAGGAATAGGTGGACCTCATCACACGATAGATCCATCACGCCACTGACTTATCAGTCTCAAAGTCCTGTTGATTGTTGGACCGGTGAGTGCCACTCAGCAATCCAGGACAGGCGTACAGTTAGCTCTTCAACGATTTACGTACAGCCCAGCAGCAGACAACCTCACAGCCTTTCTGGTCACGAGAGCCAAGACTTGACACGTCATTAAGGAGAGCAAGAAAACGGCATACCAAGCGTCTCTGGATTTTGTCAACCATTCCACTTCTTCTACAAAAGTACTGGAGCCCATTATGAGGGTTTCTGTATACACATTCGTTTACCAATAACAGCAGTGCTGAAACAGAAGTGTCTCCAAACACATCACTCAGACCCTGGCAGAGCATTTTGCACCGACTACTGCTGATGCCAGCTTTCAGAAGCTGTGAAGGGAAGACCTTTGAGCGAACGATTAACCGTCGTTTGGTCTGGCTGTTAGAGACCAGGCAACTGCTTAGCCACTCTCAGTGTGGATTCTGGAGGTTTCGATCCACTGTTATCAACCTGACTCTACTAGAGGTGGCTACTCAGCAGGCCTTTCTAGGTAGACAGCACTGTCTCAACATATTCTCTGACATCAGTAAGGTGTACAACGCTACATGCAACTCCACGAATGGGGCTTTCCTGGTCTTCTCAGCATCTTCATATAGTCTCTCATGTGTAAGCTCTTTTTTAGGTCTTGAATTAGTAACACGCTATTGGAATGTTTTGAGCAAGGGAATGGTGTTCCTAGAGCAATGTTTTGAGTTTTAACCTCTTTGCCAGAGCCATAAACAGTATCACATATACAGAAATGAGTCCTGTACAGTGCTTCTTAACTGTGGACAACTTTGCTGTTTCATATTCCTCCTCCAGAGGGGCTACGGCGACCCACCAGTTGCACTTAGATTGCGGAAGCTAGGGAGGTGGGCTGCAAACACAGGTTTTCAGTTTTCTGCAGATAAGAATTTTAATTATTGTCATTGTAATTTTAATTTACCTGACTTGCAAGTGAGGGATATTAGTTAACATTTTTAAAACTAAATCAGTTTTCTGGGCCTCAGTTTTAACTCCAAATTTTCGTGGTTGCCACACCTGTGAGACCTGAAAGCCAGAACCCTGAAGGCACTGAATATTGTAAAGTGCCTCAATCAAAGGTCTAGTGGATCAGACAGGGTGTGTCTGCTCCAGTTTTATAGGGCTGTTGCGTGTTCGTGGCTAGACTATGGATCACAGTGTACAGGTCAGCGAGGTCTTTTTACGTCAAGATTATTGACGCATAAGGACATAAGGATATTAGGAAGGCCAGATGCGCTTACAGAACCAGCCCCATACCCAGTCTCTGTGCTCAGGTTGGGAAACCGCCACTCACCATCTAGCGACACCTCCTCATGGTGAATCAGGCATGCAAGTTTCTTGTAGCTCCAACTTCACATGCGTACGATACCATTAGTCCTCCACATCTGGAATGCCTTTTCTCGATGAGCAACATGGACATCTGGACACTAGGTAGGGCATGTGGTGTAGTCACTTGGTGTGGAGCAAGTGCAACACCAAATCCAGTGTTTTAACAGTCTGCTACCCTGATTACTGTAGAGGTCCACAGTAACTTTGATTTAGTGTAGCATAGCAGATGTAGCACTCCAAAGGACTTTTTTAATGGTCACCAAACCTTTAGAACTGTCTTTATGGATGGGTCGAAACAGGGGGACTCTGTTGGTTGCACTATTGTTTTCTCTGATTGTATACTCAATGTCTGACTCCCTAGCAAGTTTTTTTGTCTTTGATGCAGATTGACATGCGACGTTGCAGGCACTGTAGCAGACGAGATGTGCTTAAAGTGCTAAATTCCTTGTCTGCTCTGATTCCCCGAGTGTTCTTCACTCTCTACAACGTTTGTACCCAGTAGCTAAAGTAGTGCACAACATCCAGGACGTCCTCCTCCAACTACAACGGCAGGGGAAGGAGAAGTCAGTCTGCTGAGTGCCAGGGCATGTGGATATTGCTGGAAACGAAAGGGCAGGTCTAGCAAGCAGGGAGGCGTGTCGTGCTGCTGAGTTAGCGCGGCGTGCCATTCACGTGCCTGCTGTTTCCTGGCTTTTGGGTCGGTGGGAGGATGAGCGGTTCCCCAGTCGTCTTCACACAGGCCACAGCCCTATGACACATGGCTTCTTGCTCCGCTTAGAACTCGGTCCATTGTGTAGTACTTGTGGCATACAGATCATAGTGCGCCAGATTTTATCAGACTATGTTTTATTCCCCGACCAGTGGGCAGCGACTGATTTGCTGATAGATCTGCCCTCTGTTTTAATTAACGTTCAAACGAATGTGATGAGAGTCTTAAGGTTTTGTAATTTGTCCACTATGTTTCCGAAAATTTTAGGGCGATTTTAACGTGTTAATTGTGTGCCCAGCTGACCCATCTTTTTCTTTTGTGGTCAACCAATCAGATTTCCTAGCGCCTCTTTTTTTAGCTCATCTGTCCTTTTATTTTCGTTTTAATCCCGGGGATAGCACATTTCACCCTTTCTCCGTTGTCTTAACGGGTGCGAGACAGAGTGCTTGTATGGTAAACGTGAGTGAGTTGAGAGAGAGAGGATGAGCGTCACTTTAAAGGTTTCCTCCTCACTGTGTGATAACATTTTCTTAGTTTTATCCACATTCGTTTCTTTTAATGCGAGTAAGGGTGCTGATAATCTCGCTGTTGACCGACCGTAAGCTCCACACACACACACGCACACCTGCAGCAGTTACTGAGATTAGCGTTCACATACAGACAGATAAACGTGCCATAGTAATAGATTGTTTTCACTCACGCAAGGGCTTTAATTTATCAAAGCTCAGCCACATTGCACTAAAAATTTACAGATGATAGACAAACACCTATTTCGTGAACCTGTCTCTCTGTTAGTGGAAATTACCCAAAATCTGTACAGTGGAGCCTGAGATTAGGCTTCACTTCAGACTCCAAAATGCGGCTAGAGACTATAAAAAATAATACTTGTTGTCAACACTCTTTGGCGAGACACGGCAGGTCGCAACTCGTCGCTCCAAGCAGCAGTCAGATTCTTTATTCATTAACTTCCGCCTAAATCCTTTCATTTTCAAATATTTTTTAATGTGGTCATATGTTGGTGACCACAGTGTTTGAATCTGAGCAACTCTTTTGCGAAAGGATTTCATTCCAGACTGCTCGGCCGGTTGAGGGAACACGCTTTCATTTGTATTTTTTACGTCCAGCACGCTACCAGTCTTAGATACAAAACCAGCTTATTGCGCTCAAACAAGCAGAATTGTTTTACGAGTGGCACCATGGCAAATACTCTCATAATGTTTTTCGTTGTTTGCCCTCTCTGTGGACCTTCGTGCATCCATACACGCGCCACTACACGCACCTCTACAGCGTAACTGTTTCAACACGAATTCACAACTGAAATCTGAAATGGTGCTGTAGTGAAACAAAAGAGTATAGTAATTACACCAACGCTTTTCGTCAGCTTCAAAGGAGGGATACCAAGCAAACGAATGTATGTCCTCAATGATTGCACAAAGTCACCCACCATGCTAACCGAGAGCACAAATGTGCTGCTTCCTGGACTAGGGTAGGCGCGCCAGCTCCATATCGAATCCACCTGGTGGATTACCGACGAGCGTCGGTGTGCGAGCCAGCCTGGATGTGGTTTTTAGGCGGTTTTCCACATCCCACTAGGTGAATACCGGGCAGACCCACGTCCCGCCTCCATTACACAACTCACAGACATCTGAACACGTTCACACTATTCCATGGCTTTCAGTAGACGCAGACAGCTGGGGTACACTAATTCCATCTTGGAGGGGGGGGAGGTTATGGGGGGGGATAGGAAGGGGATCTGGATGCCCTCTGCAGTAACAATGGCAAATCCATAGTAACAACGCCGACCCTGCGTTGACGTGGGACAAAGGCACAAGGAAATGATGAAGAGTTACTGTAGATAGTCAAGAGAGTGTTGGGGACTTCCTGGATACTCTGTAGATGAAAACGAATTGCGTGCTCTTCTCTCGATTCAACTCTGGTATATATCTTTGCGAATACAAAAAATTTTGTTGACATTATTTATCATCGATGATGTAGTTAAAATACACCTGGTCTTATCATCCAGAGGAGCCTCTGGGATCAGATGTGTACATCTGCTTCTACATACATTTGGTGTGTGAGCACCACTCAACTCGCAGTGATTCTTTTGCAGATGAGGAGTGGCAGAGGGAGGACAGAAGCAACGCCATGCTCTCCGTGGACACTGACTGCGTGCAGCTGTTGGCGAACGCCCTCGACCACCCCACGTGTCCGCTGGAAGACCTGCCACCGGAAACCAAAAACCTGCGCGAGCGGTGCCGCGTGCAGCTGTGGGACGACATGGTGCAGAGGTCGCCCCACGTACCCGTCACCAGCTACCTGGCCTACACGCAGAGGGTAAACGTCAACCTCTGCCTGCTGGCCTGGATGACAGTCAACTCGTTCAGCGTTTGTCAGGACGTCCCGTTTAGTATGCTACAATCCGTACATGATGCTCGCTGCTATTTCGACAGCCCTGACGATCAGTCCTGTCTGCAGTCGAACGCTACAGACGCCATCTGCTCTGTTTCCAGAGCAGTCCTGTTGCTGATGTGTGGCGATTTTTCTTTCCATAAGTCTTTCGATTTATGCGGCGTCAGTTTCTACACAAACGGATCGCACTTCACGACGTACAATTTAACGTGGGAAAGAGAGTTCTACAAAGGGTATGTGAGGCCAACAGAAAGGGCTCTTAAGTACAAAGACAGCTTGAACAGTGCCACCTTGAGATACAAAGATTTCAAAATCGACAGCTTAAAACCTTTAGAAATGTCATTTATAGCCATAAATATTATTTTCCGCTTTTTGACCACTGTTGTATACATGTACCTGCCCCAGTTACGTAATGTCCCCGGAAAGATATTCTTGTCCGTTCAGATCACGGGCATAACGCAGATCTTGTGTTCCGAGGTAATTTATCGTATGGCAGGTTTCCCCGACCTATCTACGATGGTCCACATTGATAGTGCCCTCACTCTTCTAAGATGTATCTGGCTAAACTTATTCTGCTACCAAATGTACGCGTGTGTCCGTCATCTTAGGCTCCCTGACGACCTGCCACCTGCTGAAGCCAGAAGGGTATTCCGTGGTCAAGCGCTGTACGCACTAATACCCTGGAGTGTGGTATGCACAGCAACTATTGCTTTCGAAAAGATGAGCAAATATTACCTGATGCACAGTCGGATAATATTCCTTGCGGGGATTTCTCTATCGATAACTTTCAATTTGGTTTGTCTTGGGTCGGTGGGATACATGTACTTACGTGCTCGGAACTCCATGCGGCAACTCAAAATTTTTAGTAACGATAAATTTGCCTCTAAGAAACAATATGTTTTTATGTCAGTTAAGGCCGTTATTTTGAGCGGGATAGGTATAATTATTAGAATTGGGTTCCACCAGGCACAAGGCATAGCGCAGTTTGTGTACTACGTACACATAGCCACGATGGTGCAGGGACCACTGCAGTTCGTTTTCTTCATTTGCAATGGAACGACGCTGCCTCTGCTCAGGAACAGAGTGCTGTCGTGGTGGAATCCGGATATCATCCGCCCAGGACAGGAGCTCTGTTCGACAGCTGAGAGAAATCTGGAAAGGAGGAGAAATGAACGGTCTCTCCTTGCACAATCCTCGTTGTAAGTTACATGGATATTGTTTCCAAAGCGCTGCCTTGACCGTGGACAGTACTAAAGCCACTGACCAGTCTTAATGATTGAATCCAGCTGACAACACAAAATTAACTCCTACTGCTAACGCAAAACCAGTGTCGTACTTTTCTCACTTGTTCTTAATTAATTATAAATGCCTATTTCTACATGTCTGTGTTTGTCTAGTTAATTTAATGAATTGACATTAAGTAACTACTATTAAAATGTAATTTGCTAGAAGATAATAAGAAGTTCTTGCTCTATTTCTTCCAACCCACCCTGTGATAACATGTTAACTTGATCTCCGAAATTTTCACAAAAACATTTTGTTACCCATAGCATATGATAAAAACGAAAATAATGCAAGAACTTCTTGCATATGAAAAAATATTTCAACCACTGGATAGTGAAGGGAACAGAATATACTCTTGCAATGTCTTTGGCCTTCCGCCGTGGCCGAGCGCTTATAGGCGCTCCAGTCCAGAACCTCGCCGCTGCTACGGTCGCAGGTTCGAATCCTGCCTCGGGCATGGATGTGTGTCATGTCCTTAGGTTTAAGTAGTTCTAAGTCTAGGGGACTGATGACCTGAGATGTTAAGTCCCACAGTGCTCAGAGCTATTTGAACCATTTTGCAATGCCTTTACAGGAATATTTGCCCTTTCCATTGATTCCTACAAAGCTTTAAAAAGATGTCTACGTTACCCTTCTTATTTTGCAAATAACTGCAGAACTGTGCTTCGTCTTATGTCTCACACTAGATGGCTCAATCCAAAATTCTGCCTTCGACTAGTACTAGGAATTATTTTATGACAATTTTACATGACTTTCACCTCTGGCAACGCATTGTATATCTGAAAATTATTCCCTTGTACCATATTAAACTTCAGCTTGATACGGAATTTTTTGTTGCGAATTTATTTGCTTATTACTTTGTTCAATAACATTATTTATTTTTTTGAAATATGCAAGTCTTAAATAAGAACTGTATGTGTGTATTATGTGCATGTTCAGTACTGTGCCAAGAAACATTAATATCAGTGTCAAACCAGAGGAGCAGAAAGATGGAGATAACTCAACTGTGTGGAAGAACATATAATGGCGTTCGTAGCGCTGATTAGTGTTCTGATTGGTCAGAGGGGCACAAAACGTTATAGTATGAGACAGTAACAAACAAGTGTCGTTGTGACATGTTGTTTGAAGTGAACACATAGTGTTAAAGGACAATTCCACAGGACACAGGAATAAGAGCAATTGTTGTACAGGATGTTGACATACTGATTGACAAATACAGTAAGGTATTAAAGAAAACGTTAAAAATTAATGCATATACTGTGTAGCACTTGTAAAGAAGAAACCATGTTGCTTAAAAGTGTATTTTTACAATTAATATAGTGGAAGGGAAAAAAATGTGTCAGACGTTGATGTGAAAGAACATATGTCCGGCAAGAGTTAAACTGTAAGGACGTAGTACCTCGAATTTAGTATGATTTGTAATTAACAGATGATGGCCAATTTGTTCGAATAAAAACAGAGTGAGCGAACAGTGTAAATGAAACCGATCCCTGTGTGAATTTAATATACACTCCTACTGAGCACCACTGCCACAGACGGTATTACATAGAGTCATTTTTGCAGAAACTGTCAAGTTACAGCGAACCTTAACGGTGAATTTCGTGGAGGAAGGATTGCTATTTTGGATATAGAGGAACTAGAGATTGCACCATCCGTCGCCATCTTCGTATGGAACGAGGTAGGTGTGACGTGCAGCTCAGCTTACCTGCATACCTATTTGATCACATACACACTCACTCACTCTCAAACACACACACACACACATATACACACACACACACACACACAGGTGCACGCGCGTGAGCACTCTGCAGAATCGAAACAAAGTGATGAACTCCTTCCGTCGTTTCTTGGGAACCCCCGCAGCGCGGCGAAAACACAATCGCGGTTTGCCCCGCGTTAGCCGGCCGGAGTGGCCGAGCGGTTCTAGGCGCTCCAGTCGCAGGTTCGAATCCTGCCTCGGGCATGGGTGTGTGTGATGTCCTTAGGTTAGTTAGGTTTAAGTAGTTCTAAGTTATAGGGGAGTGATGACCTCAGATGTTAAGTCCCATAGTGCTCAGAGCCTTTTTTTTTTGCCCCGCGTCAAACACATCACGTGACGCTCTACTCCGAGTGTTTAGTTCAAGCAGTTTACTGGCGGACCGGGATAAATTTCCTACACTAGTAAAACCGCTCTAAATTTGACGTCGTCATCTTCGCTTTGATCAGCGAGGCATGGTTAAGCTTCACCAATCTAAGTCCAGCACCGGCAATTACCAGCACTGTCAGTACACTGAGGAGCCAAAGAAACCTGTATACCTGCCTAATATCGTGTAGCGCCCCCGCGAGCACGCAGAAGTGCCGCAAGGCGACGTGGCATGGACTTGAATAATGTCTGAAGTAGTGCTGGAGGGAACTGACACCATGGATCATGCAGGGCTGTCCATAAATCCGTGAGAGTACGAGGGATGTAGATCTCTTGTGAACAGCACGTTACATCCCACATCTGCTCAATAATGTTCATATCTCGGGAGTTTGATGGCCAGCAAAAGTGTTTAAACTCAGAAAAGTGTTTCTGGAGCCACTCTGTAGCAATTCTGGACGTGTGGGGTGTCACATTGTCCTGCAGGATTTACCAACGTCCGTCGGAATGCACAATGGACATGAATGGATGCAGGTGATCGGCCAGGATAGTTGCATACGTGTCACCTGTCAGAGTCGTATCTAGATATATCAGGGGTCCCATATCACTCTAGCTGCACTCCATTACAGAGCCTCCACCAGCTTGAACAGTCCCCTGCTGACGTGCAGGGTCCATGGATTCATGAGGTTGTCTCGGTACTGATTCACGTTCAACCGCTCGATACAATATGAAACGAGACTCGTCGGACCAGACAAAATGTTTCCAGTCATCAGCAGCCCAATGTCGGTATTGACGCCCAGGCGAGGCGTAAAGCTTTGTGTTGTGCAGTCATCAAGGGTACAGGGGTGGGCGTTCGGCTCAGAGAGCCCATATCGATTATGTTTCGTTGAATGATTCACACACTGAGACTTGTTGATGGCCCAGCATTGAAATCTGCAGCAATTTGCGGAACGGTTGCACTTCTGTCACGTTGAACGATTCCCTTCAGTCGTTGTTGGTCCCGTTCTTGCAGGATCTTTTTCCGGCCGCTGCGGTGTCGGTGATTTGATGTTTTAGCGGATTCCTGATATTCACAGTACACTTGTGAAATCGTCGTACGGGAAAACCCCAAGTTCATCGCTACCTCGGAAATGCTTTTTTTTTTTTTTTTCTTGGCGTTTCAGTGTAGTGACGTTACTGCTATTGAGTAAGGTTCCAAGATCAGACCGCAGGACTGGGAAGATAACCATCTAAGTTGAATAAATGACCTTGGATTGGCTGCATGCAATATACAATTCAAAGCCAACAGGGAAACGGTTGACTTAGAAAACATCACTCTCAGATCTGCACGGGAAAAGTTCAGTTTATACATGTGAATTCACCCTAGCCACGTACGTCTCCTTTTACCTAACCACTACTTCCAGCTACCTAAGCAGCTACCTAAAATGTCCACGTTTCCTCTGAGCTCATCGACAATAACGCTCCTGCCACAGGAAACCATACAGGCTTCCAGGTCACCTACAGGCAATAACGGAAGAATTCCTCCATCAGCAATTGTCTGAGGGGACTGTTAACGGTTCCCAAAAATGTTGTCGAATGGTAGAAGAATGTACAGATTATGCTGTGACTACAGATACCTTAACGCAAGGACTGTCACTGGTGCACATCCAACATTGAATGCAAAAGAAATTTTGGACATCTTGGATCAGTGTAAATACATTTTTAAGATGGACTTAAGAGCGGTCCAGAACATCCACACAGAGAACAGCAGGGCCGCGCGGGGTAGCCGCACCGTCTGGGGCTCCTTGCCACAACTCGCGCGGCTCCCCCCGTCAGAGGTTCGAGTCCTCCTTCCGACATGTGTGTGTTTGTTGTCCTTAACGTAAGTTAGTTTCAGTTAGATCAAGTAGTGTGTAAGCCTAGGGACCGATGACCCCAGCAGTTTGGTCCCATAGGAACTTACTACAAATTTCCAAATTTCCCAAATCACAGGGAAGTATGTCAGAGACAATAGACGCCCATCACACCGGAACACACTTTCTAATACTTTGTCGTAACTCCGTTAATCACGGAGGATCACTCCCTCCAGAGCACCGATGTAGTAATCATGTCAAACACAGACTGCCCCTCAGTGGGACCCGCGACTTAGCACATCCATCCCAAGACAGCCGACTTGCCGACTTCGCGAGCTCTGAACTTCTCCACGACAACATCCAGCACACAGCCCATTCAGCCTGTCGGAACAAGGAGCCGACTGGAAGGCACATCACTGGACACTGGCCACTCCTGCTGCTGCTTGCTGACTCTCCTGTAAGATGATTCCTTCTGGCAGGACGTTCAGAACCTTACCTGCAGCGGCGGTCGTGTGGGAATTACCCTCCCAGTAAGCCCATCAAGTAGGCTACCACTGACCCACCTAAGACGATTGGCGAAAATCCCCTCCAACAAGCAGCAGTAAATTGGTTCAAACGACGAGAAAAGCGAATAAGCTGGCACACATGGATAGCCACAAATGATTGTGTGCACCTAGAGTCTAGAAACATTAATATTGTCAACCAGTACACATACACAACGCAAAAAAACGCTTGCATCACCTCGGTTCCGAGAGTTCCGGAACCTGTACAGAAAATTGGAATACAGATCAACATAAACATCATTTCCGCCCTTTTTATTGCTCATGAAAATCACATATTGCATGTTTTACCACCATACAGCGAGACCTTGAGATGTGGTTGTCCAGATTGCTATACACACCGGTACCTCTAATACCTGGAAGCACGTCCTCTTTCATTGATCCATGCCTGTATTCGTCGTGGCATGCTATCCACAAGTTCTTCAAGGCACTGTAGGTTCAGACTGTCCCACTCCTCAACGGCGATTCGACGTAGGTCCCTCAGAGTGGTTGGTGAGTCAAGTCATCCATAAATAACCCTTTTTAATCTGTCCCAGGCATGTGAGACCTTAACTTTTCCCGGCGAATTGAATGTTCAAGTAACTTACGGGTTTGCTGCCTGGTGACGTCGTCGCCCACAGCCGATATTTCGACAGGAGCACACCCTGCAATTCTCGAGGCACAACTGCAAGGAGGAAGCAACGTACAAGGGAATTTAATACCTCGGTT
Source organism: Schistocerca serialis cubense (assembly GCF_023864345.2). NCBI lineage: Eukaryota > Metazoa > Arthropoda > Insecta > Orthoptera > Acrididae > Schistocerca > Schistocerca serialis. The sequence goes on along the minus strand of NC_064648.1, from coordinate 136,344,262 downwards.
CACAGGGGAGAAACAAGGAAGATACCACACACAGAACAAGGCGGCCGGTGTGTCCGAGCGGTTCTAGGCGCTTCAGTCTGGAACCGCGCGATCGCTACGGTCGCAGGTTCGAATCCTGCCTCGGGCATGGATGTGTGTGATGTCCTAAGGTTAGTTAAGCTTAAGTAGCTCTAAGTTCTGGGGCTACATTACCTGTTGTCTTTGGGGTAGCGTCTTTGATTCTTAGTCAAAACGTTTTCGGTCCTGGGTTCGATCCCTGCCACTGCCTAAATTTTGATAAATATTCAGCATTGGCGGCCGAAGACTTTCGGCATAAGAAGTCAGCCTCATTCTGCCAACGGCCTTGTCAAAGAGGGCGGAGGAGCGGATAGTTCAGGGCACTCTCTTGTCCTAGGGGTGGGAAATTGCCCCTAAAGGCGGAAGAATCAGCAATGATCAATGACATGAGGATGCAGAAGGCAATGGAAACCACTGCATTAAAGACACGTAACGTGTATCCACAGGACATGTGGCCTGTATTTGAAGAAGTGTCATGATGATCTCTCCATTGGCAAAAGATTCCGGAATAGTCCCCCATTCGGATCTCCGGGAGGGGACTGCCAAGGGGGAGGTTACCATGAGAAAAAGATTGAATAATCAACGAAAGGATAACGTTCTACGAGTCGGGGCGTGGAATGTCAGAAGCTTGAACGTGGGAGGGAAACTAGAAAATTTGAAAAGGGAAATACAAAGGCTCAATCTAGATGTAGTAGGGGTCAGTGAAGTGAAGTGGAAGGAAGACAAGGATTTCTGGTCAGATGAGTATCGGATAATATCAACAGCAGCAGAAAATGGTATAACAGGTGTAGGATTCGTTATGAATAGGAAGGTAGGGCAGAGGGTATGTTACTGTGAACAGTTCAGTGACCGGGTTGTTCTAATCAGAATCAACAGCAGACCAACACCGACAACGATAGTTCAGGTATACATGCCGACGTCGCAAGCTGAAGATGAACAGATAGAGAAAGTGTATGAGGATACTGAAAGGGTAATGCAGTATCTAAAGGGGGACGAAAATCTAATCGTCATGGGCGACTGGAATGCAGTTGTAGGGGAAGGAGTAGAAGAAAGGGTTACAGGAGAATATGGGCTTGGGACAAGGAATGAAAGAGGAGAAAGACTAATTGAGTTCTGTAACAAGTTTCAGCTAGTAATAGCGAATACCCTGTTCAAGAATCACAAGAGGAGGAGGTATACTTGGAAAAGGCCGGGAGATACGGGAAGATTTCAATTAGATTACATCATGGTCAGACAGAGATTCCGAACACAGATACTGGATTGTAAGGCGTACCCAGGAGCAGATATAGACTCAGATCACAATATAGTAGTGATGAAGAGTAGGCTGAAGTTCAAGACATTAGTCAGGAAGAATCAATACGCAAAGAAGTGGGATACGGAAGTACTAAGGAATGACGAGATACGTTTGAAGTTCTCTAACGCTATAGATACAGCAATAAGGAATAGCGCAGTAGGCAGTACAGTTGAAGAGGAATGGACATCTCTAAAAAGGGCCATCACAGAAGATGGGAAGGAAAACATAGGTACAAAGAAGGTAGCTGCGAAGAAACCATGGGTAACAGAAGAAATACTTCAGTTGATTGATGAAAGGAGGAAGTACAAACATGTTACGGGAAAATCAGGAATACAGAAATACAAGTCGCTGAGGAATGAAATAAACAGGAAGTGCAGGGAAGCTAAGACGAAATGGCTGCAGGAAAAATGTGAAGACATCGAAAAAGATATGATTGTCGGAAGGACAGACTCAGCATACAGGAAAGTCAAAACAACCTTTGGTGACATTAAAAGCAACGGCGGTAACATTAAGAGGCCAACGGGAATTCCACTGTTACATGCAGAGGAGAGAGCAGATAGGTGGAAAGAATACATTGAAAGCCTCTATGAGGGTGAAGATTTGTCTGATGTGATAGAAGAGGAAACAGGAGTCGATTTAGAAGAGATAGGGGATCCAGTATTAGAATCGGAATTTAAAAGAGCTTTGGAGGACTTACGGTCAAATAAGGCAGAAGGGATAGATAACATTCCATCAGAATTTCTAAAATCATTGGGGGAAGTGGCAACAAAACGACTATTCACGTTGGTGCGTAGAATATATGAGTCTGGCGATATACCATCTGACTTTCGGAGAAGCATCATCCACACAATTCCGAAGAAGGCAAGAGCTGACAAGTGCGAGAATTATCGCACAATCAGCTCAACAGCTCATGCGTCGAAGCTGCATACAAGAATAATATACAGAAGAATGGAAAAGAAAATTGAGAATGCGCTAGGTGACGATCAGTTTGGCTTTAGGAGAAGTAAAGGGATGAGAGAGGCAATTCTGACGTTACGGCTAATAATGGAAGCAAGGCTAAAGAAAAATCAAGACACTTGCATAGGATTTGTCGACCTGGAAAAAGCGTTCGACAATATTAAATAATGCAAACTGTTCGAGATTCTGAAAACAGTAGGGGTAAGCTATAGGGAGAGACGGGTCATATACAATATGTACAACAACCAAGAGGGAATAATAAGAGTGGACGATCAAGAACGAAGCGCTCGTATTAACAAGGGTGTAAGACAAGGCTGTAGCCTTTCGCCCCTACTCTTCAATCTGTACATCGACGACGAGGAAGCAATGATGGAAATAAAAGAAAGGCCCAGGAGTGGAATTAAAATACAAGGTGAAAGGATATCAATGATACGATTCGCTGATGACATTGCTATCCTGAGTGAAAGTGAAGAAGAATTAAATGATCTGCTGAACGGAATGAACAGTCTAATGAGTACACAGTATGGTTTGAGAGTAAATCGGAGAAAGACGAAGGTAATGAGAAGTAGTAGAAATGAGAACAGCGAGAAACTTAACATCAGGATTGATGGTCACGAAGTCAATGAAGTTAAGGAATTCTGCTACATAGGCAGTAAAATAACAAATGACGGACGGAGCAAGGAGGACATCAAAAGCAGACTCGCTATGGCGAAAAAGGCATTTCTGGCCAAGAGAAGTCTACTAATATCAAATACCGGCCTTAATTTGAGGAAGAAATTTCTGAGGATGTACGTCTGGAGTACAGCATGGTATGGTAGTGAAACATGGACTGTGGGAAAACCGGAACAGAAGAGAATTGAAGCATTTGAGGTGTGGTGCTATAGACGAATGTTGAAAATTAGGTGGACTGATAAGGTAAGGAATGAGGAGGTTCTACGCAGAATCGGGGAGGAAAGGAATATGTGGAAAACACTGATAAGGAGAAGGGACAGGATGATAGGTCATCTGCTAAGACTTCCATGGTACTAGAGGGAGCTGTAGAGGGCAAAAACTGTAGAGGAAGACAGAGATTGGAATACGTCAAGCAAATAATTGAGGACGTAGGTTGCAACTGCTACTCTGAGATGAAGAGGTTAGCACATGAAAGGAATTCATGGCGGGCCGCATCAAACTAGTCAGTAGACTGATGACCAAAAAAAAAAAAAGTTCTAGGGGACTGATGACATCAGAAGTTAAGTCCCATAGTGCTCACAGCCATTTTATTAGTGACTGGCGATTGTTTACAGAGTTACACCGTAATTATCGGTTAGTGAGGAGTTTTTAGAGTAAGTCTTTTGATGTGGAAAAGAATGGCTTCCATCGCGTCCTAAAATCGGTGAAACGAAAAGAAGATTGTCAAATGCTTGTACACGTCGAGATTCATTTTCAGTTGAAAACGCTTTGGATTATGAAAGAGTTTTGAAAAGAACTGTTGAACATTTCTTCGAATGGCAGTTCCACTTCTGAATCTGCCCTCCACCGGTGCTGATTTAGGGCGTAGTAATGAGCGTAATACTGAGGGAAACGTCTGGACACAAAACCGAAGCTAATGTGAATAAGTAGAAAATATTGTACAGGAAAATGCGAAGAGATTACCGACTACCAAAGAGATTACTGCTAGCCAATACATTAACCACGAAAACAAACGCAATGCGTGCTTAAGCGCCAAAAAATAACAAATTATGCTTGAACCGATGTACTACTCAGTTCTTTAGAAAATCAAAATTACAATCTCACCGCTGTTATTTAAAGGAAATAGGAATCGAGGGATCACTGGTGATGGACAAGATTGTGATTATTTTAGAATTTTAGTTTGACTCTAAACAGACTTTATTATATAAACTTCAGTTCGGACATTTGTCCTCTTACTGATGCTATATACAAATCTTCACTTTAATTGAATTACATAAACATGTATAAGAATCATATTTTGCGTCTGCAACCGAAATCATAGATAGTGGGCAACGTGAATAATCAAACAAACAATCCTTCTTGTTTTAACCATATCTCAAAGACTGGTAACACTATACACTTCCAACCCAAAGTTATACGGCCAGATAACACAACATCATTAAAAGAACAAAGATCATAAAGCTTAATAAAACTGAACTGCCCACATAAAGGTCCACAGTGAAGCATGCTTATACAAAAAATGCAAAGTGGGCCAACCAAGGTCGCAAAACTGGCACACAGGAATAATAACAAGGTGCACATTCATTAAAGATACTCAAATGATTAACGTAAGTGTCAGATAAGAATGGCTGGTAATAACTAAACCAGAAAATTTCGTAGCAAACAGATCGTGAAATGAAAATGTCTCACCTCGTAATGTAACTGCTTGGAAACGCAGTGCTTGCTGCTGTCCGTGCGCCAGTTGCAAATTTCTCACTACAGTTGCTGAGAGCTTACTGCCAATGCTCCAGACAGCAAGTAAACTATTTTAGAGACATAACTGGGTGAGGCACCCCTTTAAATAAAAATGACTTGGACCGAGGATGTGGACCATGCTCTTAGGTGAAATATGCATTTAACAAACAGTTTTTACATTATCTGATATATTATTAGTTGTCTGAAATTCGTGTTACAACGCGCATTAACATCGACAAAGGGCAACATTGATATCAAACGCTCACTCTCACAACATCATCATCATCATCATAATCATCATCATCATCATTTAAGACTGATTATGCCTTTCAGCGTTCAGTCTGGAGCATAGCCCCCTTATAAAATTCCTCCATGATCATCTATTCAGTGCTAACATTGGTGCCTCTTCTGATGTTAAGCCTATTACTTCAAAATCATTCTTAACCGAATCCAGGTACCTTCTCCTTAGTCTGCCCCGACTCCTCCTACCCTCTACTGCTGAACCCACGAGTCTCTTGGGTAACCTTGCTTCTCCCATGCGTGTAACATGACCCCACCATCTAAGCCTGTTCGCCCTGACTACTAAATCTATAGAGTTCATTCCCAGTTTTTCTTTGATTTCCTCATTGTGGACACCCTCCTGCCATTGTTCCCATCTACTAGTACCTGCAATCATCCTAGCTACTTTCATATCAGTAACCTCAACCTTGTTGATAAGGTAACCTGAATCCACCCAGCTTTCGCTCCCATACAACAAAGTTGGTCGAAAGATTGAACGGTGCACAGATAACTTAGTCTCGGTACTGACTTCCTTCTTGCAGAAGAGAGTAGATCGTAGCAGAGCGCTCACTGCATTAGCTTTGCTACACCTCGCTTCCAGTTCTTTCACTATGTTGCCATCCTGTGAGAATATACATCCTAAGTACTGGAAACCGTCCACCTGTTCTAACTTTGTTCCTCCTATTTGGCACTCAATCCGTTTATATTTCTTTCCCACTGACATTACTTTCGTTTTGGAGATGCTAATTTTCATGCCATAGTCCTTACATTTCTGATCTAGCTCTGAAATATTACTTTGCAAACTTTCAATCGAATCTGCCATCACAACTAAGTCATCCGCATATGCAAGACTGCTTATTTTGTGTTCACATATCTTTATCTCACCCAGCCAGTCTATTGTTTTTAACATATGATCAATAAATAATATGAACAACAGTGGAGACAGGTTGCAGCCTTGTCTTACCCCTAAAACTACTCTGAACCATGAACTCAGTTTACTGTCAACTCTAACTGCTGCCTGACTATCCATGTAAAGACCTTTAATTGCTTGCAAAAGTTTGCCTCCTATTCCATAATCTCGTAGAACAGACAATAACTTCCTCCTAGGAACCCGGTCATACGCCTTTTCTAGATCTATAAAGCATAGATACAATTCTCTGTTCCACTCATAACACTTCTCCATTATTTGCCGTAAGCTAAAGATCTGGTCCTGACAACCTCTAAGAGGCCTAAACCCACACTGAGTTTCATCCAGTTGGTCCTCAACTAATACTCGCACTTTCCTTTCAACAATACCTGAGAAGATTTCACCCACAACGCTGATTAAAGAGATACCTCTGTAGTTGTTACAATCTTTTCTGTTTCGATATTTAAAGATTGGTGTGATTACTGCTTTTGTCCAGTCTGATGGTACCTGTCCCGACTCCCAGGCCATTTCAATTATCCTGTGTAGCCATTTAAGACCTGACATTCCACTGTATTTGATGAGTTCCGACTTAATTTCATCCACCCCAGCTGCTTTATTCCATTGCAATCTATTGACCATTTTCTCCACTTCCTCAAATGTGATCATATTTCCATCATCATTCCTATCCCATTCTACCTCGAAATCTGAAACATTGCTGATCGTATTTTCACCTACATTGAGCAACTCTTCAAAATATTCCCTCCATCTGCCCAAGGCATCCACAGGATTCACCAACAGTTTTCCTGACCTGTCCAAAATACTTGTCATTTTCTTCGTACCTCCCTTTCGAAGACTGCTAACTACACTCCAGAATGGTTTTGCAGCAGCTTGACCCATAGTCTCCAACCTGTTTCCAAAGTCTTCCCAAGATTTCTTCTTAGATGCTGCAATTATCTGTTTGGCTTTGTTTCTTCCTTCAACATAACTTTCTCTGTCTACCTGAGTTCTAGTATGTAGCCATTTTTGATACGCCTTCTTTTTCCTTTTACAGGCTGCCTTGACTGTGTCATTCCACCAAGCTGTTTGCTTCATCCTACTTTTACACGCTACCGTTCCAAGGCATTCTTTAGCCACTTCTAGTACTGTGTCCCTGTACCTTGTCTATTCCTTTTCCAATGACTGTAATTGACTACATTCAACTAACTGGTACCTTTCTGAGATCGCTGTTATGTGCCTGATTTCCTTATCCTGAAGTTTCTCCACTCTTATCCTCCTACATATGGACCTGACCTCCTGCACTTTCGGCCTCACAATCCCAATTTCACTGCAGATTAAATAATGATCAGTGTCATCAAAGAATCCCCTGAATACACGTGTGTCCCTCACAGCCTTCCTGAATTCCTGATCTGTTATTATATAGTCAATGACAGATCTGGTTCCCCTGCCTTCCCAAGTATACCGGTGAATGTTCTTATGTTTAAAAAAGGAGTTTGTGATTACTAAGCCCATACTGGCACAGAAATCCAAGAGTTGTTTCCCGTTCCTGTTGGCCTCCATATCCTCTCCAAATTTACCCATAACCTTTTCATACCCTTCTGTTCGATTTCCAATCCTGGCATTAAAATCACCCATGAGCAGAACACTGTCCTTGTCCTTTACTCTACATCACTGAGTGCCTCATAAAAACTATCCATCTTATCTTGATCTGTCCCTTCACAATGCGAATATACTGACACAATCCTAATTTTCTTGCTAGACACTGTCGAATCTATCCACGTCAGTCGTTCGTTTACATACCTTACTGCAACTACGCTAGGTTCCATTTCTTTCCTGATGTAAAGCCCTACATCCCATTGTGCTATTCCTGCTTTGACTTCTGACAGGTAGACCTTGTATTCTCCCACTTCCTCTTCTTTCTCACCCCTTACCCGAATGTCACTAACAGCTAAAACGTCCAGCCCCATCTTACTTGCAGCCTCTGCCAGCTCTACCTTCTTCCCAGAGTAGCCCCCATTGATATTAATAGCTACCCATCTCATTACCATTTGTTTGCCAAGTCGTATCTTAGGAGTCCCTGGTTTGTCAGGTAGAGGTGGGACTCCATCACCTCCAAATATCCAAGGCATTTTGCTCTGATTGTTGCCAGCATCATATTTAAAGTACCAGGGAAACAGGTTGCTAGCCTTACTTGCCCCGTGTCCCATTGAGTTTTACCCCTAACGGTTGAGGGACTAACCGGTGGATTTGGCAGTCTTTGCCGTATGAGCACAAAGGTGACCACGACTCAAAATATGTCCGAGATGCCCAGCCTTATTCCAAAGTAACTGGTATCCCGACTGTCGGGGTCACTTACTGGGCACTCATACGTTGCCGGTGGTTCATGAACTAGGATATGACTACAGGAACCCACACCATGAACCACTCACTCTCACAAATGTTAGAAAAATAATTAATAGACATGAAAAATCCCTTGCAGTGAAAATTAAACTCTCTTTAATGAAAAATCTCAATTTCCTTGATATGGCTGTCTAATTGAACAATGAATGTAGCTACGCACGACTACAGTGCCACAAAATAAAAAAATGTTACCTTCATTCCCCTTCATATTCTTTTCTAATATCCTTGCATCTCACTTGATTCTACATCATTGATCGAATCTTTCTCCACTGTTTCACAGCATTCAGACACAAATCACTTTACGTAAACACAGGTGCACTTAACTTCACGTCTACACTGCCCAGAGTCCCCTGCTCGCCGTCTAACACACAACTGCCCTCCTAACGCTGGAACTCCTGCGCCCTCGCTCCCCAGCAGCGATGACAAAAACGAGCACACCTTCCAGCGCCACAGTTGCTCTGAGCAAAGACGGCGAGCGAATAGTAAGCGATTCAGAAGTGTCTCTTAGCGTCTGAGACATACGTATTACGTACAAAATCCAGATGTACAAATAACAGACTCCCAGTAGACCTGTTCAGTGACAGGTTTGTTCTCCTGCTCTTTCTCGGCAGGTTAAGCTGTGTGTTCTGGCTGCCGCCATTTACTCTGCCACCTGCAGGACTTTAATTCCAAATAAAGATGACCTGAAAAACTGGCACTGAGATGCAGTCAATGAGAACTTCCTTCTTTCATTCGTAAGTAATTACATTTGACTAACGATTTCAATATTATATTCTGCAACTTCGAATGCTGTCTACAGACTGCTATATGAAATGTATCATTGGGGTAATGAGCGTCTTATGGGTGCCGCCATTTACTCTGCTGTCGACTACGTTTTATTTTCAATGGGAACATGCCCTCCTTCAGAGGAGGCTTTTAAATGTAGGCAAACGACTACTTCCGTCTAGCATTGGATAAGTTATAACATCTGGTTGTCGATTTTGAATAATACATTCTGCTACGTCAAAGGCTATCTACAGATTCCTATTTGGAATGTAATAACACGGTTCTTCTCCTCTACTTCATCAAAGCAGGTTAACGAGCGTGTTTTGGTTGCTACCATTCACCCTGCCATCGACTGGATGTTTCCTTTAAAGGGAACCTCATGGCTTTGAAATGTAAAGAAATGATTATGTCTTTTTTGATTTGAAAAGTAATTACAACCTATTAACATTTTAAACATTACATTATGCTGCTTGAAATGTTGTCTACAGATTCCCATACGAAATGAAGTAGTAGGGCTATTCTCCTGTTCTTTATCGGCATGTTAACCGACGTCTTTTGGTTTACTCTGCCGATGACTGCATTTTGTCTGCAAGTGGAAGATGCACTACTCGAAAACTGGCTTTGAGAAGTAGGGAACATGAGTACCTCTTACTTTCATCTGATGTGTAATTACATCTGGCAACTATCTGAAACATTACATTCTGCTACTTCAAATATATCTGAGCATTGTACATGAAATACGGTAATACGGGTGTTCTCCAGGCTTCTATCAGCAGGTCATTGAACATCCTATGAGTGCTGCCATTTACTCTGTCGATTATTGTAATTTACCTGCAAGCGGAGAATGCGTCACATGAAAGCCGGCTTTGGAACATAGGAAACAGCAAAGTAAATGCAAATATAAGTGCAAATCCCAAGTTATGAGATATGAAGAGACAAATAGGCTGTCCGGTAGTAACCCAGATGACAGTGTGTGTTGTCTGTAAAGCTGTGTATGTGTGTCCTATTCGTAGAATTCTGTGCAAGTTACAAACTCAGGGAAAATCGAACATTATGAAACAATAAATAAAGTAGGTTGTAGTCATAAAAATCCCACAGTAAAAAAATTCTCGTTGTAGATACGTTGTCTATAAAGCTGTGTGAGTGTGTCCTGTTCGTGAAATTCTTTGACATTCATAATATGGTGTACACCCATACTACGTCTGGTTCTCAGACTTCCCACTTCCAAAGCATTCGGATGACAGGTGTGAGGAATTCTGTATGGTCCATCATTGAGAAGAAAGAATTTTCTAAACAAGCGTTTTCCTTTATGAGACCATCTACAAGTCTGCAGCTCGTTTGATATTGCGAAAAGCTGTTTCCTCAGTTTCGTCGTGTGGTAAGCAACGTGACTTCGGTAACGGTACAAGTTCTTTGTTTCTGTCAGGTGGCAGTTTGTTTTTCAGTACAAGGTACAGAGAAAGTAAGGTAGAATAGTTGGGAATAGAGTTGATAACATCTTGAAATGTGTAAATATATTTGTCCCAATCTTTGTGTTTCTTGTGGCAGTACAATCTGCATAGTTCACTTATCTCTTTCATAATGCGTACAGCTGGATTTGAAGGAGCATGATAGCGGGAAATGTAAATCGGTTTGATTTTCCTGCTTGAGAGAGTGCGGGTCCAGTAACTTGACCTAAATTGCGGACCCTTGTCTGAAATGACCTTGTCAGCGTGACCAACTTCAGTTAAAAAATTCTTTACGCAAAGACGTGACACAAATTTCGACATGAGCTCTACAGCTACGAAAATATAAGAGGAGCCCTGTCTGCTGGTAACAATAGCACCGTATAAGTCAACGGCTGCTAGATGAAGTAATATCACAGGAATGATGGGATACAACTGAACATGAAAGGAAGATGTTGTTGTCTAGGCTTCCTAGCATAATTTGCACTTCATAAGAACACGACGAATGAGTTTCTCCATATTAAAGAAATAAGACGTTTGACGAAGAATGTAAAAACTTTTGCGGGCTCCATAATGAGCGTAAATGAGATGTGTGTACCATATAATTATATTAACTAGATGCCTGGGAATGCAGACAAGCCAGGTTGTACTGTCAGGTGTTAACCGTTTAAACTAGATGTTGTTCCGAACGAGATAGTAGAGTCTGATAGAAAATTTGGTTTTGTCGCGCCATTGCCGGTTGATGTCTTTCCAGATCGGATCCTTGTCTTGCTCTTTAGCAATGTCGGTCATCGCCGAAGAAATAAAGTTTTCGAAAGCTACCTGTTCAATGTATAACACACTGAAATTGGCGTGACGAAATTCTGTTGAAGAACCAGACGGAGTAACACCTAGTGAGCGAGATAATGCATCAGCGACAATATTTTCGACACCGGGAATGTACATGACCGTACAGCGAAGTTCTTGTAAAAACATAGCCCAACGAAGTAAACAATCGTGCGAAAGTTTTGGTGACATATAAAATTGCAACGGTCTGTGATCAGTATAAATCTTGGTATGTCTAACAAATAAGAAGTGACGGAATTTGGAAAAGACCCTCACGACTCCTAAACATTCAAGTTCTGTTGTAGAATAGTTACGTTCAGCTGGAGACAGAACGCGGCTAGCGAAACCAATGGTTTTCTTCACAACAATGTCGTCTTCTTCGATCTCTTGAAACACATAGACACCAATGGCCGTTTTAGAACTGTCAGTGGCCAAACAGAAGTCACGTGAAAAATCGGGATGAGAAAGTAGAGGAGCGTTCAATAAAGCTTGTTTTAAATTGACAAATTCTTGTTGCGCTCGGTCGTCCCAGAACCAGTTGGAGTTTTTGCCGCCAAGTTGGCACAAACGTGCGGTATCGAGAGCCTTATAGCGCACAAAAAGCCGGAAAAAAATGACCGAACCGAGAAAACATCTGACTCGACGTTTGGAAGTGGGTGTGATGATGTCACAGATAGCTTGCAACTCATTCGGCTCGGGTTCAATGGCAGAGACACATGATCTAAAAATTTTATGTTACATTTGCCGAATTTAGATTTGCTGAGGTTCACTGTAACACAATGGTCGGAAAAGACTTGTAATAAAGAATTCAAGGTATCATTGTTCTCATCCCAGGTCTTTTCGGATATGAGAATATCATCGACATATGTGGTAATCTTATTTTTCAAATGCTCTCGTAAAATAGAATTTAAACCTCTGATGAATGCTGCAGACGAAATGTTTAATCCAAAAGGAAGTTTACAGAATTGACAGGATATTCCAAAACAGGGAAAGGCCGTATGTTTGTGGCAATTAGGGTGCATTTCAATCTGCCAGAAACTAGATTTTAAATCAAGGGAGGAGAAAACTGGGACGCCATTACATTTCTGAAGAATGTCTTCCAAGGTTTGCGATCGATCGATTTGCGTATTAATAATTTTGTTAATTTGTCTCGAATCGAGAACGAGCCTCAGTGAACAATCTTTCTCTCGCACAATACGAAGCGGGCTGTTATAATGGCGTGGCTGCCGGCTCAGTAATACCTTGTTGAAGCATGGAATTAATTTCTTTAACTTTCTGACGACAAACAAAAGAAATGGGGTAGTGTCGTCCAACAAAAGTATTGAGTGGCTCAACTTAAAATTCATAGAGATAACCACGAATAGTGTCAGGTACATTACCAAAAACGTGGCCATGAGTTTGTAAGATTTTCTGTAATTGTTGGTTATGTAAATCAGAGGTGGCTTGACAGTTGTCAACTTTGTCCTGAATCGTGTCGAAAATGTCAACCAGAGCGCAGGCAACGGTGTCCTCACATTACGGGTCAGCAGAATGAAATTGTGTGGTGTATCAGTCGACGCTTCTATTTGAAGAAAGGAAATGCTGGCGGTTGATATTTGGTCCCTCGCTAGATAGGATCTGATGAAAATGTTAAGATATATTGTTGTCATTTTGTAACGTAATACGAAACTTGTTAAAATCCAGCACGACGGTCGCAGGTTCGAATCCTGCCTCGGGCATGGATATGTGTGATGTCCTTAGGTTAGTTAGGTTTAAGTAGTTCTAAGTTCTAGGGGACTGATGACCACAGCAGTTGAGTCCCAGAGCGCTCAGAGCCATTTAAAATTCAGCACTGCTTTATGTTGGTTTAAGAAATCTATGTTTAGAATGACTTCAGTGGTTAATAGTGGAACGATAAGAAAGTTGGCGAAAATCGTGTGACCTTGAGTAGAAAATTGTAAATGAGTTTTGAGATTTGACCAACGCTTTTACCAGGTGCAGCACTATTTATTTCGATTTTGTTGGGAGGCAACATCGGACAAGAATCACCAGAATAGCAGCGGTCGAATGCTGCGTCACTCATGACAGTGTCGGGAGAAACAGAATCCAGAACTGCTTTTAGCACGTGTTCGCCTACTTCAGTGGTGATAACAGGAAGATAAAGATGCTCCAGAGGCAGTTCAGTTTCACACAACAGTAAACCCCTGGTATCTTCTACTAAGCGGGTCATCATGCTCTACAGTGTTCGCAGAGTGCGACGTGACCCGTGCTGGCGCGTCGTCGGCGTCATCTGACGCCTGACCCGACAGTCATTGTTGCGTAGCGTCTGCACCGTTCTGTGAACAGTGCGCTGGGGTTGTGAAGGACTTCGATTACCTTGATGCCCATGAAAATGTGAGTCTGGTTCATTTAAGCATAAAGACTGGTTGTTATTAAAATGCCTTTTAGTCCTGAAATTATGATTAAAATTTCTACTTCCCTGCTTATTTCCATTGTGACCCTGAAAATGCTGGTGATTGCCACAAGAGGTTTGCTGGTGTGGCTGTTGTCTGTAATTACGGAAAGTGTTCGTGTGAATAAAATTATTACTAGAATCGTTTTGCGACAACGATTGCTGTTCTGACAGTTGTTGCGGCAAAGACTGATTTATGTGCTGTGCGGAATTAACATGTTGCTGAGTAGACTGTTGAAATTTGTGATTTTTGCTGTTGATAGTTATTAGGACGACTTCGGTTCTGCTAAAAATGTCGTTGCTGTTTACCATTGAAATTCTGGTTTCTGTTGTCAAAATTCCTGTTACGTCTTTCATTTGCAAAGTAGTCACTATTTTTGTGACTGAAAAACGTACCAGAATCACCACCGTTGTGTCTGTATTGAAAATTGCGGTTGTTGTTAGAAAAGTTATTTTCCTGTGAAAATGACTGACCAACCTGAAGTGATTGTAAAACGTCACGAAAAGCATGTAGATGACTGTTGAAGTGCTCTTAACGCACATTTAAAATTTCCTGGAAGTTCCGAAATACAGAGGTGCATCAAACCTAACGGGCTGAATGGCTCAAGCAAATGCTGGTTTTGTTGTACCACGCATTCAAAGTTCGGTGTTAACGTTTCAAAAAATCGGCGTCGATTTGTGTTTTACAGCAGGCTGTGTCGTCTCAGACCAGTACGCTGCGAGGCAAGCGCTTCGAAATTCTTCAACTGAAAAACACTGGAGTGCAACAGGTCGCATTCTCGTCGACGGTTTCCCTTCCTAGAAGCTGCAAATAAATTCTAATTTATGAGAAACAGGCAGATTTGGAGGTAAAGGAAACGTAAATTCCAGAATCCATTCCAAGGGATGCAAACAATTAGGACCATTACGAAATACTTTGAATTTTCTGACAGATAAAAAATGCTTGTTGTCAAATCCATCCTTTCTAAAATTATCAAAAGAATGTTGTGGACTGAAAAAAGTGCGAGACTTGTCATGTGAGTGTCAAAAAGTCTCTTTATCTGACCAGTAGAATGTTCTCTACCCTGATCGACACAATGCGTGGCAAAGTTATATGAGCAGTCCTCAGAAATGGCACCGAGCTTATTGTCAGACAAGCGAGCATTACGTTTATTGAGTGCCTGTCTGATTTGACGATTGATTTGCATCTGCGCTTGTCGAAAGTTTTCAAGTGATTGAAATTCTTCAGTGTCAGCGAAGTGTGCCGGTAGTGTACTTTCAGAGTGATTGCCATGATTTAATCTTAATCGTGCTACTGTGTCGTCGAGTTCATCACATTCAGCTTTCAGATTGTCGTACTGGTCGTGAATTTTTGCAGTATTATCTTTAAGTGATTATAACTTTACAGCATGACTAAGCGTTTTCTTTTGCAGAGTAACAACAATTTCGCTGGATACCAACTTTCTAATTTTGGCGAAAAGTAGGACTTTATCTCACCGCTGAGTTTTAGCAATGGTATTAAGTTGTTCATCAACGGCTACTTCCCTGTCTGATACACGGTAGTTAAGGTTGTCATAAGCTGTAGTTAGCTCGCTTAAACGAGGTGTGACATCGATGTCCTCTGTTGTAATATCATTTATACGGTCTGTTAAAGTTATGTGGCTGTCTTTTAAGTCGTCAAGAGTGCTTTTTGACAGTCACGGAGCGCATCTAAGGATTCTTTTACGATATTCGAATTCCAAATGAGTAGCCTGTGCATCAAACCGTTCTGTAAGAGATTCATGATTTTTAGTGCATTTATCATTAAGTTCTTGAAATTGCATTGTAAGGGACTCGTTCCTGTTTTTAAGGTCCTCAAAACGTCTCGTAAGTGTGTTGTTGCTTTCTCTGAGCTGCTCAGCAAAACGAGTGGATTGTTCCTCAAAACATTTTGTCTCTTGTTGTCTTCTTTAAGTTCGTTATTGCTATTTTTAAGTGCGTCAAAACGAGTGAATTGTTCATCAAAACGTTGATTATTCTGTTTTTGCATTTCACCTAAGAACTGAAACAAACAATCGAACTGAGGTTGTGGCAGGAAATTCATACTGAGTGTAGTCAAATGAAGCTGTTGCGTAACAGTAGTGTCGGAAAAATTCCGAAAAGGCTGGGTGTCGGATTTTCGCAAAGGTAGTGAATCTTCCGTAGTTATATGTGTGATATTAGTATTCTCAGAAAATAAAATAACAGAATCACCACAAACTTTGTTATCTGAATGCTGTCTTGTCAGTATGAAGAGCGTCTACTTGACTATCCTGTTGCAAAGACACAGCACCTCGCATTATTATGTCAGAGATGTGGTTAGTACTGTGTACTGTGTATTAAACCGGGGACCTGGAAACGACGGAGAGGCTTCGTGCCGCCGTAGCCCTCAGCGGTTCACAACGGGCCACAGCAGTCCACCCACCCCACCGCCGCCCCACACCGAACCCAGGGTTATTCTGCGGTTCGGCCCCCAGTGGACCCCTGCCCCCTCCTCCGGGAACGTTTCTATCGTACAGTGATTATGGTGTACGCGTTCGTAGAGGCTGTGTTTGCACAGCAATCGCCGACATAGTGTAACTGAGGCAGAATAAGGGGAACCAGCCCGCATTCGCCGAGGCAGATGGAAAACCGCCTTAAAAACCATCCACAGGCTGGCCACCACACCGGACCTCGACTCTAATCCGCCGAGTGGATTGGTGCCGGGGACCGGCGCGCCTTCCCGCTCGGGAAACGGCGCGTCAGATTGCGCGGCTAGCCGGGTGGGCTGTGGACAGCATTAGTAGCAACAGAATGAGCGACAAAGGTGCTACTGTTGCTGTCGGCTGCATTTTGCAAATCAGATTTTTGCGAATTCATCATAGTGCTTGATTTCCTGACAAACCTACTGTGCGTCATAATAGCAGAGAAATAAGAAAAAACAAAAAGGCAAAAAGTCACAAAATCACAGATCTAAAAGACAAAATCAAGAACAATAATATCAAAGCCCAAGGGCAAAACACAGTATTCGCAAAAATCCTCTGTAGTAAAGTACAATGATAATTAAAGTAAGATAGAGCAGTATACAATTTCTGTTTCTCAAAATATTCTTATGTCGCCCATACTGTACAAGGACATCGCTAAGTGAAAGTTATCTGAATAAATAAATACATCGACTGAAGTGTACTATTTGTCATTGTAAGTCTGTGATAATAAGTCAACGGTCGTATTGTGAAAGCAAAGCTGCACCGTCATAATGATAAGTCGAGGAATCTGCAGCCCACACGGTCGCAGAACCGTCTAAGCCTCTTATTCAGACCCTCCACTCGGCTCTGTACCAGAGGTCCGCAATCGATCCTGTCGACTATGCTGCAAATGGTCAGCTCTGCTCTCATCTTGCAAGCAAGACTGGCAGCCTTTACCACTTCCGTTAGCTGCTCGAAACCAGAGAGAATCTCTTCTGATCCAAATGGACACACATCATTGGTAGCGACGTGAGCAACAACCTGCAGTTGGCTGCACCCTGTGTGCTCTTCACGGCATCCGGGAGGACCCTTTCCAGGTCTGGAATGACTCTACCTGGTATGCACACGGAGTGCACATTGGCTTTCTTACTCTCCTTGCCAGCCAAGTCCCTAAGGGGCCCCATAACGCGCCTAACGTTGGAGCTCCCAACTACCAATAATCCCACCCTCTGCAATTGCCCGGATCTTACAGGCTGAGTGGGTTTGCTCTGAAACAGGACAGGCCACAGCACCTGGAACCCGTTTGTCAGACAAACCGGAGAGGCCTTACGTGCAGCCACCTGGGAAGTCTTTCGCCGCCTGCTTCGCCCCGGGGCGACCTCCCACTCGACCACAGGTGAGGGCCCAGCCTCAGCGCCAGCAGTAACTTGGTTGGCCACTGGTGAGGACCCATCGGAGGACTCAGGCGTGCTGGACGTCCGTTGGATCCCCACGGCCGTCCCACAACAGTGGTGCCCATCGACTGAAGATTCAATCAAACTGTGTAACCGAAGCCATCACAGCCTGAAGCTGAGAGCAAAGTGTCACCTACTCGGCTCGCATCCGCACACAACAATCGCAGTCCCTGTCCGTACTAAAGACCGTGGAAAACTGAACTTTGCAGATAAGTGGACTATCGGCACGTGCTGCGCACCTCTTAGACCCTGAGGAAAACGCACGAACTGTGTCTGGTAAGACGCAGATATTCAAGAACCTAACTACCGAAGCAGTCAGGTGAAACTAAATAATTTGCCCCTGATTTGGAACTTGTAATATGTCACAAAATCGGTTTACTTTCTGACGCAAACGAAAACGCGAGAACTGTGGCTATTAGATTTTAAATTTACACACAGAAACTCAAGAAACTAAACTAGTAAAGCACACAGATGATATAATAAAATTCGCTCCGGGTCAGGAACTCGTAAATCTCATAAAAGCGGTTTACTTATCTGTTGCTGCGTCTGTCGCGGTCGGCTACTGCTTCCTGATCATAATCATGATGATTGAACAAAATGATAAATTGAGACATTAAATTTGAATCATAATATTGCAATAGCTACCTAAATAACACTGTTTTACATTATCAGCCTAACTCTTAACACAGCTGCACTTCGAGCACTCACTACCAAAGCTAAACATTGTCTGCTTCCACTGCTCAAAGATACTCACTTAACTTCTGCGATACAGCTTACAACATCGCTGCTCGCTCACAATCGATTCAGATACCAGAAATTCATAAAGCAAAATTATACTTGACACATATCAATAGCACATAGGGCCGTCTTTGCAAACCGATCTGCCAATTGCAGTTCTGCAAACACTGCTACATTGATCCTGGAAATGTGCTTACAACGGCAGCCAGCCTCTCACTTAGGATCGACGGCTTCAACACACAGTGGGCGGTGACATGATCTCCCCTAACCCCGTGCACAGCGGTGTGAGTGTGTCTTTACTCTTTGAGAAGTTTTGTCGTCATTCCTAAACGTCCAATTTTTTTTTTTTTTTTTTGTGTAACATGCTTTCCACAAAGAGCGTAATCCTGGTCGCTTAATGAAGCAGCTATGAACGCCTCAGTGGCCGCGCACGAAACTTCTGAACATCCCTCTACGTGCAGTCTCCTCCTCACACTCCACCACATCACGGTTTCACTGCCGTCCGTAAGGAATGCATATTCTCCACTGTTTCCTGAAAACACTGGTTAAGTTCACTTTGTCAAGGACAGCTGCATTGCAGAGACGATGGGCGTAAAACATGTCAACCTCGCGACGTCGACGTTTGTTCACAACATGATTAGACAAAAACAGTTTCCGAAATTTTCGTCATCTGAATGTTGTGTCCCGCATAGTCGCAGTTTCCGAAATTTTCGTCACCTGAATATTGTGTCCCGTGTAATCCTCGTCTCTGTCGCACTGTCCACCTTGACTGCTCGGTACACACATGGAAACTCACAGCAGGTATCAGATACTGTTTGCCCACCTTCATGGAGGACTGGAGGCAAAAGTCACCACATTTTACTATAGCGAAAATAGCAAATAAGTAGAATATAGTTCGCCTCTGGTCAGGAGAAGAAATGAGGGCTACTTTGTTCCATAGGCTACCGTGTCGCAGGTATATATGGAGATACAAAGAGGAGTTTTTATCACACTATTCATCGGCCTCTGAGTCATCACTTCCACATCACAGATGCTATAAAAATACTTCGTCTTTACTCACGATGATAGGAGCAAAGCGACAACTCCGTTAAAATTTGAGTTTCATTTTCAGTGCTTTGTGAACTGACCAGGGCTGCATCCTCTCTCGTTTCATGAATACCGATGCTGTATGGTCTAATATGTTGCCCCGTAATAACGTGACAGATGTTACTGTCACGACATTTATACATTTACCATTTCAGCCGAGGGCTTTTTGTAATCAAGAAACGTATTTTACATCTTACATCGTAGCGCCTCGGATAAACGTATCGCATTTTGTTTCACGTAATTATCGCCTACTGAATTTCAAAGTCATAAATCGCTACCAACTCATTCCGTCATTTGGCCGTTTCGAGCACTTTCTATGCACTCCTGAATATTCGAACTTCATACTGTCACGTCTTGTCTGGCATATATAACATGCGAAAAACGGACTGACAAAAGGTGTAGGACAGCATTAAAAAAAGTAATCTGAGTATAGGAACTAGATGTCGCTGTTGAATATTTACAGCACTATGCCAGCATGAAACCGGTGGTCACTCTGAACATTTGCTACGACAAATTTATGTTAATTAAGTGGTGGCTCACTTTACATTTAGTTTGACTTTTTTAAGACATCTTGAAACAGAAAACATGGACATGAGACTCTCTCCATGTCTAAAGAAATATTGTCTCGAACGTCGGCTAAGTATTACACACGTGTATGTGATGCTTTGAGTTTTTTGTGTTATCATCCTTCACTGGTTAGTCCAAAGACTGTGTTTAGGCACACATTTTCTGTGAATTATCTTTCATTTTGAGTAAAGACTCCGTATGACAGATTTTAATTACGTTCCTGTAGCTATCTTTCCACACCACACTATTGGTGAAATTGTTTTTATGCACCCTGTATAGCGCTGCTGGATGGCAAACTTCGCTGAATCAGCGCTGCTCACGCTTTTTATTTTTCACGTACGCTGATAATGCGTGAAGAGTTTGACAGAGCACTGAAAGACCTGAGTCGAACCAAGGCCCCCGGAGTAGACAACATCCCATTAGAACTACTGATGGCCTTGGGAGAGCCAGTCCTGACAAAACTCTACCATCTGGTGAGCAAGATGTATGAGACACGCGAAATACCCTCAAACTTCAACAAGAATATAATAATTCCAATCCCAAAGAAAGCAGGTGCTGACAGATGTGAAAATTACCGAACTATCAGTTTAATAAGTCACAGCTGCAAAATACTAACGCGAATTCTTTACAGTCGAATGGAAAAACTGATAGAAGCCGAGCTTGGGGAAGATCAGTTTGGATTCCGTAGAAATGTTGGAACACGTGAGGCAATACTGACACTACGACTTATCTTAGAAGAAAGATTAAGGAGAGGGAAACCTACGTTTCTAGCATTTCTAGACTTAGAGAAAGCTTTCGACAATGTTGACTGGAATACTCTCTTTCAAATTCTGAAGGTGGCAAGGGTCAAATACAGGGACCGAAAGGCTATTTACAATTTGTACAGAAACCAGATGACAGTTATAAAAGTCGAAGGTATGAAAGGGAAGCAGTGGTTGGGAAGGGAGTGTGACAGGGTTGTAGCCAATCCCCGATGTTACTCAACCTGTATATTGAGCAAACAGTAAAGGAAACAAAAGAAAAGTTCGGAGTATGTATTAAAATACATGGAGAAGAAATAAAAACTTTGAGGTTCGCCGATGACATTGTAATTCTGTCAGAGACAGCAAAGGACTTGGAAGTGCAGTTGAATGGAATGGATGGTGTCTTGAAAGGAGGATATAAGATGAACATCAACATAAGCATAAGCAAATTGAGGATAATGGAATGTAGTCGAATTAAGTCGCGTGATGCTGAGGGAATTAGATTAGGAAATAAGACACTTAAAGTAGTAAAGGAGTTTGGCTATTTGGGGAGCAAAATAACTGATGATGGTCGAAGTATAGAGGATATAAAATGTAGACTAGCAATGGCAAGGAAAGCGTTTCTGAAGAAGAAAAATTTGTTAACATAGAGTGTAGATTTAAGTGTCAGGAAGTCGTTTCTGAAAGTATTTGTACGGAGTGTAGCCATGTATGGAAGTGAAACGTGGACGATAAATAGTTTAGACAAGAAGAGAATAGAAGCTTTCGAAATGTGGTGCTACAGAAGAATGCTGAAGATTAGACGGGTAGATCACATAACTAATGAGGAGGTATTGAATAGAATTGGGGAGAAGAGGAGCTTGTGGCACAACTTGACTGGAAGAAGGGATCGGTTGGTACGACATGTTCTGAGACATCGATGGATCACCAATTTAATATTGGAGAGCAGCGTGGAGGGTAAAAATCGAAGAGGGAGACCAAGAGATGAATACACTAAGCAGATTCAGAAGGATGTAGGCTGCAGTAGGTACTGGGAGATGAAGAAGCTTGCACAGGATAGAGTAGCATGGAGAGCTGCATCAAACCAGTCTCAGGACTGAACAACGTACGCTACATACATGTCACTGAATGTCTCCAGCTCGGTCGTCCGCCCATATTGCTCAGCGTCACTGGATAGTCAGAGCGGGACACACAGAATCACGAAACCAGCGTCAGAACCGCGTAATTACACGGTAATGCTTGTGAGCACAATTAAACGTTAATCACAGTTGCAGACTGCAGTAACTTAGAAGGTGAATTTACTTTTCTGTCGGTTTTCCGTCTCCTCCAATCGACAGAGCTTTGTCGCTGCCTCAGCGACTGATTGTTGCTGCTGGCATCTCGGAATGTCGGCAGTTTTAGCTGTCCGGCCAGTAATGGCGGTTTTCTGAAATAAACGAAAACGGGAAAGAATTTAGTAGCAAGTGTTCATCATCGAAACGAGGGTGAATACCAACTTGGAGCAGCGACTTAATTTTTAATATCTGCCCACAGCAGAACCTCGCCTATCCCTCCAGTTGCGAGGTGCGTGTCCGTTCCCACATGTGAATCACGCTCCTAGTCGCTGGCCAGTTGTACCACTGTAACGAATCCGAGCTGTGCTCTTTCGCTCTCCGCACGTTCATGGATGGTCTTCTGTCACAGCTGCCTCCCTGCTGATGTTACCCTACTCTCTTGAGAAGAAGGCGATTGCTTGAGGAAATCTTCCATTAGAAACTCATAGGAATCGTAAAAAAAAGTACCGTCAAAACGTTGTTGTCCAGGCCAAATAACTCATTGATGCTGTTTTATTATGCTCACGTGCATGGCACGCGTTGAGCTGAATATGTGAAGCGGTAAGAGCTGGAACTATGTAAATTCCATGGTTCTGAAGATGTATAAGGGCTAGAAAAAACCCTCTCGGGTCAAGACGACATCTTAATCGTATATCTAGAATTAGGGGATGCGTTGTCACCAACCATCGCTTGAGAACAAGTAATAAAAATGTTGACAGCATCGTTTGCTTTGTACGGATGTGAAATTTGAAGCCTGTGTGAGAACCTGTTTTACTTCATGGCAACGTGTCCACCCGTTCACCTTCCGTTTCTACAAATTGCATTCGTTAGATGGTAACAGATAAAAACGATCCGTCGAAGCCTCTTACAGACTGCACGTGACGGGAGGAGGACCGCATCCAGGTCAACAATTAATTCCCTGAAAAGGCGATAAAGAGGAAGAAGCCTGTGCGAGCGGTTCCACTGTGCCGTGTCGCTGCGCGGCGCCGACCGCGACGACAAACGCCAGCAGAGCTTCAGCTTACAGTGCTCGACTGCGTCATCCGCTCCTCGTTGGGGTGTGTGGAACTGTGGACACACACCAAGCTTCATACCACTGACCGTACAGATACACAGACAGGCGGAGCTCGCCTCTGTCCGTGCCCTCATAATGTTTGAAACCAAATACATCAGACAGTTACAGTATTCTCCTCGTATGTGAAGTATGTCAGCGGCAAGAAACAATCAATGCCTTCTCTGCGCTATAGCAATGAAGACAGAGCTGCCAAAGCAGAGTTACTATACACAGTCTTCCGAAATGCCTTCACAAAAGAAGACGAAGTAAATATTCCAGAATTCGAATCGAGAACATATGCCAACGTCAGTAAGGTAGGAGTAAATATCCTTGGAGTAGTGAAGCAACTCAAATCACTTAATAAAAGCAAGTCTTCTGGTCCAGACTCTATACGAATTAGGTTCCTTTAAGAGTATGCTGATGCATTATAGTTCAATTCTTGTTCGCGCATGCCCACCCAGACGCGGCAGATTGCTGCGTTGCCACTTGTACGCGCCAAGAGAAGCAGCGCCATAGTATAGTTCGCGAACTTACGTTTAGGGGGGAGCGTGCAGTTTAAGAAGTAAAGCCACTACGGCCGCATCAAGCCTTTCCCTGCTACGGAGACGTGCTCCCCGCATTCCGCGATGTGCGCGATTTCGTCAGCATTGCATTGCTCGCCTGTGCAGACACATGGTATTTTGACTGCTTTGACACACTTTATCATTCGATTTCATAAAAACTATTCAGCCGAAAAATTTGATTTTTACACATCTTCTTGACTGATACCTTCCCCCCATACTTACTTTACTTTACACGTGGCTAAGGCCTTATCGACCATACACCTGCTCTATGAGCCTCTTCCAATTATTTCTATCCAGGGAAATTGTTGTCCAATCAGAGTTGATGCCCATCCTAGCTGCATCTTCCCGGATATTCTCCATCCACCTAATTCGAGGTCTTCCTCTTTTTCTCTTTCCTTCTAATTTCTTAGTGGATGCTATTTTGGGTAGTCTGTTCTCCGGCATCCTTGCTACATGACCAGCCCAGTTCAGTCTTCTCTTCTTTAACATTTCCACAATGGTACTATGTTTGTACAGCACCCGTAGTTCTTCATTTTTCCTTATCCTCCACTCCATGACATTTTCATCGAAGATTGGTCCAAATATTTTTCTTAGTATTTTTCTTTCAAATATCAACAGTTTTTCTTCATCTTTTTTCCTGAATGTAATAGCTTCACATCCATATAATGATACTGGTACAATAGTTGACTGATAAAAACGGATTTTGAATTCAGTACTAAGTGATCTCATCCTTAAAATTTTGATACAGCTGTAAAAAGTTCTATTAGCTGCTGCTAGACGGGCGTCTATTTCTATTTCTGCTCTATTGTCTCTGCTAAAAAGACTCCCTAAGTACTTGAAGTGGTCAACTGCCTTGAAAGTGAGACCATTTACGGTCAGTGGTGTATTCTTTTGGAGTTTTTTACTTATGACTAGATATTCTGTCTTTTCTTCATTCACATGAAGTCCAACTTTCTCAGCTATTTTGTAATAATTTTGCATCATCCTGATTAATTTAGCTTTTGAAGTGCTTATTAAGGCTACATCATCTGCATAAGCAAGTCTAGTAATGTTCTGTCCCTGCAGTTGGATCCCTTGTGGATTAGTTTTGGTGAATTCTCTATCAATCTTCTCTAAGATAATATTAAATAGAATAGGTGAGATGGCATCCCCTTGTCTCAGTCCAGTGTACACCTTAAAATTTTCAGTCTCTCCTGCAGGTGTCTTAACTTTGCATATGGTTTCTTCCAAACACATTTTAACTAATTTGATTAATTTTAATGGTATTTCAAATTCTTTCATGGTGTTTAAGAGTGTCTGTCGGTGTATGCTATCATAGGCCTTCTTGAAGTCTATAAATAGAATATGGATATCTACATTAAATTCCCATGCCTTCTCAGTTATTTGTCTCAATGTGAATAAGTGATCCAAAGTGGATCTGTTAGTGCGGAAACCACATTGGTAGTCCCCAATCAGTTCTTCGGTTATGGGAATCAGTCTGTGTAGTATACACATCGACAAAATTTTATACGTGACATCGAGTAGGGCAATTCCTCTGTAGTTATCACAGACAAGGGGATCATTCTTCTTAAAGATGGGGCATATAATTGCAGCTTTCCAATCGGCCGGTATGTTTTCTGTCTCCCAAACTGTTTCAATTAGGGAATGTACGAGTAGTTCTATTTCCAATTGTGGTCCTCCATTTTTTAAAAGCTCAGCATATACCTGGTCTTCCCCACAGGCCTTGTTGTTCTTTAATTTCTTTATTGTTTGTCTTATTTCATTTACTGATGGTGTGGTGACTTGTATATCAACTGTATCTGGTTCTTCAAATGTAAAGTAATATTGTGGATCATTGCAGTTGAGCAGCCGTGTAAAGTATGTCTTCCATGTTTCTTGTATGTCATTCTTGTTTGTAAGTATTTTCCCATTATGGTCCTTTATAAACTGTTCCCTTTTAGTGAATTTTCCCAAGGACTTTTTTATATTCTGGTACATCTGCCTTGCTCTGTGATGCTTGAAATCATCCTCCGCTTCTCTTACCATGTTGTTGTAGTGTTTTCTCTTCTCTTGTCTTAGAGTTCGTTGTGTTTCCTTGCGGATTTTATAGTATCTCTCCTTTAGTGTAATATTGTCCATGTCTTGTAACCATGCCTTCCTCGCATTTTGCCTCTCCAGTACTCTTTCTTGGCACTTTATATTAAACCAGATTTTGTTAGTTCGTTTTCTTTTACCTATAGTTTTGGAAGCTACATCTTGAATACTGTTTCTGAGGTGTCTCCATCTACTTTCCACGTCTTGCTGGTCACTATGTATCAGTCTAGATTCCGATAGGTTAATTTCCATTTCTTTCCTAAAGTTTTCTTTAATTTTTTCTTCTGCCAGATTTTCTACATCGTACCTTTTAATTTCAACCCTATTTGTATTTTGTTTCTTTTTTAGCTTTATTTTCATTTGAGCTATGATTAACATATGATCTGTCTCACAATCTGCTCCCCTAAAAGTTCTAACGTCTTTAATACTGTTTTGAAATCGTCTTTGGATGGCGACATGGTCAATCTGGTTCACTACTTTTCCATCTGGTGATATCCATGTCCCTAAATGAATGCGTTTGTGTTGGAATTTTGTGCTGCTTATGTGAGACCATTTGCCATTGCAAAGTTTATGAGTCGCACACCATTCTCTGAACTTTCATCATGTAAGCTGTAATTCCCAATGGTTGGTTTGTAGATTTCTTCTTTTCCTACTTTGGCATTAAAGTCTTCTAACGCTATTGTTACATTATGTCTACTTATTGAATTATATGTCTGTTCCAGTAGACTATAAAATTCTTCTTTCACGTCATCTTCCTTATCTTCTGTGGGTGCATGAACATTTATAAATGTAATATCAAACCACTGAGCCTGAATTGTAATGTGTGATATTCGGTTATTAATTGATTTGAATTCCTTTATTGTGTCAATTGCTGTTTTATGAATGTAAAAACCTTCCCCCCATAAATGACTTAATTTTGTTTCGATGTTCAACGTAGCTATTGTGCAGCATTAGACGTAGTAAACCACTGCACGAAATTTTGAAGAGTTTGCAGAGGTAAAAGTCCATAGCGTATACTTCCCGTAAGGTTGATTTCAGTTGCCACTAGAAATTTCAAAAAATTACATTCAAACGAATAAAAATCATCAAGTAAGACACTTCGATATTATTTTTAAATAAAGAAAATATTAAGCACTGAACAAGGTTTGAACTCAAAACCTTTCACTTGGCAGCTAAAGACTTTTTATTTTTTTTATTTATTTATTATTATTTTTTTAATGGAGCTTGAATGTATTCCGTGGGCAAATACAGCTCGCGAAAATAAACTGTTCACTCGAGGTAAGATTTGAACCAAGGACTCTCCTTCCTTTTTTTTAAGAAAAACAAGTAAAAACCTCTTGTGTATGAAAATAAAAGATGACGTTCTTCATCAAATAACACAATATCCTTTGAAAACGTAAAACATAAAAGGTAGCTATATGTCTGCAACGGCCTTCTTTTTTTATTCTTTTTATTTTATTTTTTTATTTTGTTTGTTAACATAAATGAGTATACAGTCTCACCATCAGCAGCAACCTCTTTTTTTTATGTTTGGGAGCACAGGAGAAAGAAAACAAATAGGCTGCAGGTAGAGAGCTATGTGTGAAAAGGATAAACATGTGTAAGGAGAAAAAAAAACTTAGAAGTGGAGGAGGAAAGAGAAGTGAAATAAAATAGGAATACTTTCCGCGCCATGCTCCACTTTGGCGCGCCCTCAGAACAAAATGCATTCTATCATTGACCATTGAAGGGGAACGTGGAATCGTCCAGTCTTGGCTGGCACGGTTCGTTGAGATTCCAGCTTTGAGGCGGGTTGATGAAAATACTCTGTAAATAGTTTGCGAAAGTGGCCCGATAGTGTCGATGTCAGCGAAGGGTGTGGTGATGTACTTTGAGGCGTGTCCAAAAGTCCGCCGGATCGACGATGTCGTCCTGGAAGAGGTAGTTGACAGCCATGCCACTGACCCATGTGATGGCGTGCCACTTAGCCGAGGGAAAGTAGGGCGTGTCGGGATATATCATCATGGTGGGAGAAACGTGGTGTGGTGGTACTCGGAGGTAGAAAGCCACAATCTTCTGGACGAGGGTCCAGACAGCTGCTGCTGGCGCACACTCAAAACGATGTAAATCTGCATCTTCGACATTGCACTTGAGGCACAGGGGTGAGTCCACCAGTGCGATGCGATCCAGTTTCTGTCTTGTAGTATACTTGCCCTTGACGAGAAGGTACCACATAGAGGTGGTGTCAGTGGTGTGATATGGTTGGTGGATCGTTTTCCAAACTGTAGGCCATGAAACCTGGGGGTGACGTGTTTCGACGGGGTTGCGGGGTGGAGACTTTCGGAGAAGGCGGTAGATGTCGTGGGTGGTCGTCTTCCTGGTCCTGGGGAGCTCGGTGCATATGTAGCTGTACTCCCAAAAGCAACGGCCGATATGTGGCATCGGAGGTGGGATGTGTGCCAAAGGTGTCGGTGGGCGTCTCGAAACAGGTGCGATCTCGGTGGTCAACATTCCAGTAAAACTAGCATTTTGGCTTTTCCATAACCGGAGCATAGTATTGGTGCAAAGTGCCGTAGTCCTGGCTCTCACATTAACCAGATCGAGGCCACCATCCCGCTGCGGTAAGGTGAGAGCTTCATACTGGACTTTGAAGATGTGTCCAGAACAAATGAAATAGCCGAAAGCCACCTGTAATCTGGCCGCCATTGTCGCAGTGATGGGCAGAATCTGCACTATATGGCGTATCCGGGCTGCCAGATGGGTATTGACGAAGGTGACTCTCTGGTACATATTCAGCGGGCGTAGTATGTGATTTTGTATGTTGGCCCGGATGCGTTGCAGTAGCGCCCGAAAATTGATCACCGAGGTGCGGCGAATGTCTCGCGTGTACACCAATCCGAGACAACGAAGGGTGTCCACCAGCTGAAATGGGACTACGCTGTCTGCGGGAAGGCCGCGGCTGATCTTCATGGCGCATGATTTTGCCACGTTCATAGCGCTCCCTGCCCCTGCACTGTAACGGGTAATCCACTGCATCGCAGCTTGTACGTCGGCCGCTGAACGTACGACGAGGGCCAAGTCGTCCGCGTAAGCTCGGCAGCAGAACATATGATCCCGGAGTGGAATACCTGTCAAACGTCGCCGTAATCCGCAAATGAGGGGTTCCATCGCAATGGCATAAAGCACCGTCGACAAAGGGAAACCCTACCGTACTGGGCGTTCAGTCCGTATAGGTTCTGTAAGTCTGCCGTTGACGAGAAGCCTGGACGTTGCTCCGCGAAGGAGCCGCATAATCACTTGCGTGAACGTCGGGGGAATCGCCATTCGGTCCATCACTGCGTTGAGGAATGCATGATTGACGTGGTCAAGTGCTTGTTTGAAGTCGATGGAGATTAAAGCGCCTGGCAGTCGCGAGCGTGTTGCCACAGCGATCACATCTCGATATTCACTGAGGGCTGTCTGTATATTACGATCGCCGCCTAAGGAAACAATGTCTCGTAAGACATGTTTGAGTCGCACTGCTAGAAGGCGTGTGAAAATCTTGAAGTCGGAATTGAGTAACGTGATCGGCCGATAACTGTCAAGTCGTGTTCCTCCTGCGGGTTTCGGGACTGGTACAAGTAAGCCTTCCATGAACATTAGTGGCGGATTCGCCGCGCCGGACAAAAGTTCCCAGTACATGTCCCTCCATCGTGGCGTCATCAAATCTTGGAAGGTTCTGTAAAATTCGAGAGGTAAACCATCTGGGCCGGGAGATCGATTCAGAGACCCTTTGGCCACAGCGCCTTGGACGTCGTTGGTGGTCACTTCAGAAGTCAGGAGGGCTGCAGCCGCTGCGTTTAGAGTACCAAGTGTCTCCTGGGCAACCTCAGCAATGGCCTCTGCACCGGCAGGTACTTCTTGATAGAAATGTCTATAGTGCGTTGTGAATGCATCCGCAATGGAGCTTGCGAAGTCAGCCGTCGTCCATCGGGTAAGTCTAAAGTTGTCATTGAAGCCTGTCGGCGTCGACGAACATTTTGAACAATATGATACATAGAAAGTTCTTCACCGTTAATCCTATCTTGGCTGCGTGCTCGTACAATGGCTCCCTCTAGACGGCATATGGTCAAGGATAAAATCTTTGCCTTGATGCGTTGAGCTTCTTTGAGACGATCCGGTGATGGAGGATGATCCATGAGTTCACGTAGAGCGCTATAGTAGAAATCAGTTGTATGGTGATTCCACCTGGCTTTGGCTCTGCCATAGTGTGTCAATGTGCGTCGGATGGCCGGTTTGGCACACAGCAACCACCACTGCAGTGTGGTCTCGTAACGCATAATGCGTTGAACACAGGTGTGCCACGTGTCGGTGACCTGTTGTCGACATTCAGGGTCCCGCAGTAGCGTGACATTGAGTTTCTAAGGTCCTTCACTGCGCCATATACTCGTAGATTGTCGACGTAGGTTCATGGTACAGATGTAGATGTCATGATCCGAAAAGGCAGACGTCCAACGTTCCGCGTCGAGGAGAACTGATTTTAGAGCGTCAGATATGTATATTCTATCACGGCGGCTGGGAGAGTGGCTCGTGATGTGTGTATACCCCGGGCGGTCGCCGTGTACCACTCGCCAAGTGTCGAGGAGACGAAGGCGGCGGACGAGGAAGCGAAGTTCGGGACATGTGGTGAAATGCGGGTATTGGTCTGTGCGCTCGAGAACACAGTTGAAATCTCCACCTACGATGAGATGATCGTATCGGCCGAGGAATAAAGGCGTGATATCTTCTGCGTAGAACTGGGAGCGATCCCTCCGTTTATCAGTGCCCGATGGGGCGTAGAGATTTATGATTTTGAGTCCTTCTACTGTTATGGCCACTCCTCGCGCTGTTGGGAGGTATGCGACATCGGAAACTGCAATTCCTTCTCGGAGGAGGATGGCTGCGCCTGTGTGTTCCATAGCTGCAGGGCCGGCGTACGTCTCATATCCATAACACCCAGTCCAAATCGTTGTCCTCAGTTCTGGTAACAGGGCGATGTCGATGTCCGATGTCCACTGCTCTTAGCGTGTCACGGAGCAGTTGAAGTTTAACGTGGGAGCCGATGTTATTAGTATTGATAGTAGCTATTCGGTACGCCTGGTGGGAGATCCGTGCTGCCGATAGGTACGTAGCTGGTGAAGATTGTTGTGGTGGATGCTGGAAGTCCATAGAAGTCGCAGGAGTCGCCGTAGAAACTTCCCCCATTTTAGTGTTGGTCTAACGGAGAAACAGATCTCATTTCCGCAACAGATGGAGGTGGGAAATCCGTGTCATCCGCCCATGAAAAATGTCCGACAGCTTTGACATCGGCGAGAGGTGGCAGCGCTGGCCGAGTCGGCTCAGTGCGTCGGTGACAACAGGCGTGCTATGTTCCATGGGTTCTGGAGGCGGGACTTGCGCACGATCTCTGTTGGACGGTTCACCGTCTTGCGGATGAGGCGTCTCCGTGGCGGAGGAGAAAGTGTTATCGTGTTCTCCGTCGGAGTGATGTGGCTTTTCTTCATCCTGCGGAGGGGGCTCAATGGTCGATTATGATGTCTTGCGGCGTTTTTTTCGTCGTTTGGGCGACTTCTGCTTTCGGCAATGAGTTTCGGTGTCTGAGGAAGGAAGAGATTCACGTCGTTCCGCTACAAAAGCCGCGGGTGCTATGATGCGGTCGTCATTCTCCAGAACACTCTCGTTGGTATCCTTGTGATCTTCTAGCGTGGGCGTGTCCGGCTGTTGGACATGTTCACGGGTGGCGTCGCCGGTGTCAAGGTGCTGGGACGCCTCCGGATGTATCGGACCAGAGAGACGCTCATGAACGGCGTCTTGTGAGGGCTGGACGTGCAGTGTCGCCGCATAGGTGACTGGAAGGGTGGTCGTGGCTCTGTCAGTGATCGTATCGTCGGGCCTTAGTTGTGTGATGCGGCGTTGCAGGCATTCATTACGGACGTGGCCTTCTTTGCCACAACCGGAACATGTTCGAGGTTGTCCGTCGTAAATGACCACCGCACGGCAGCCACCGATAGAAAAGTACGATGAAACGTGCCGTTTGAGATCGATTCGGACTTGTCTCACACCATTAAGCACCGGATACGCCGTAAACTGCTCCCATGTCTCGGCTACGTGGCTCTGGACTTTTCCGAACGGGCTTAGCGCCGCGATGACTTCCTCTTCATTCACCTCGAAAGGCAGTTCGAATACACGGATCGTCCGAAGGCCAAGTCCTGCATGGTCGACATCCACAGGCCCGACGTTCCCGTCGGAGTGCCGAAATTTTAGTCCATGACGCGTCCTTTGAATATTCTCGTTGCAGGCAGCGTCGGGAGGCATCTCGACATAAACGACGCTGCTAATGATCGATAGGTGTATGGCGATGAGTTCGTCACGGGGGATCTTCACGTCTTCGCGTAGGAAGCGTTCGACGGCCAGTGCTTTGGGTCGTGCGTATTCATTTGAGAAGGTGAACTTAAGAGTGTTCTTCCTGTAAGAGTTGGCCATTAGAGCTTGTTCGACCGAGAAGCGCTGTGACGAGGAAGTAAACAAAACACTCGGCGCGCGCAGCGGCGTGGACGGCCGAGCGCGGTGCGCACTGCTGCCCTGCCGAACGCAGACAGTTACCAGCTGAGCTGCCCAAGCACGACTCACGCCCGGTCCTCACAGCTTTACTTCTGCCGGTACCTCGTCTCCTACCTTCCAAACTTTACAGAAGCTCTCCTGCGAACCTTGCAGAACTAGCACTCCTGAAAGAAAGGATACTGCGGAGACATGGCTTAGCCACAGACTGGGGGATGTTTCCAGAATGAGATTTTCACTCTGCAGCGGAGTGTGCGCTGATATGGAACTTCCTGGCAGATTAAAACTGTGTGCCAGACCGAGACTCGAACTCGGGACCTTTGCCTTTCGCGGGCAAGTGCTCTACCATCTGAGCAAGGTTCGCAGGAGAGCTTCTGTAAAGTTTGGAAGGTAGGAGACGAGGTACTGGCAGAAGTAAAGCTGTGAGGACCGGGCGTGAGTCGTGCTTGGGTAGCTCAGTTGGTAGAGCACTTGCCCGCAAAAGGCAAAGGTCCCGAGTTCGAGTCTCGGTCGGGCACACAGTTTTAATCTGCCAGGAAGTTTCATATCAGCGCACCCTCCGCTGCAGAGTGAAAATCTCATTCTGGAGTTTTGCTCTGTTCTATTCGTAGGTTACATAACAGACTTAGTTCTGGTTTTTTTATAATTGCAGTTCTGTGTGTTTTCGGTTGGCATCTGCGTCTCCTCTCATCTGGTCACATGCTGGAAGCCGCACTGCCGCTCTATTCACGAAACGTAGGCACGTTTTTATGTTTCGAGCATTTCTCTGCAAACTTTTCATTTTGTTCGCCGTTGTTGTTGTGATGTAGTGTCAGTCTTCTGTCACTAATGCAGATATTTGATGGCAAACTGTGACTTCAAGACGTAACTGCTTTGAGTTCATTGTGTATCTCGGAGTCTGGATTTTTAACATGCATGTGGCCAACCTAACGAAGTGTATACCGAAAACTATTGTCTATCTGTGTATGTGTGTGTGTGTGTGTGTGTGTGTGTGTGTGACAGAGAGAGAGAGAGAGTCAGAGTATACATGCAATGATTTTCTTCTGTAGAATTTTGAATATGAATGTAATAGCTGTCAAAGAATAGTTTAAGGTTTTTGTGTTCAGTTGAGCTGAGTTTTGGGTCAATGTATTGTATTGTTATCATTATTATTCCTATTACAGTCCTCTATTGCAGTTTTACTCCATTATTTTATCTGTTAATGTAAACAATGAGTTGTTTCGCATATTCACTTGATCAATCAACAGGACTTTCTTTTCTGCTTTCATTTTCTGTGTGTGGTAATTTTCTTCCAGGGTTAGGATGTCTGCTTCTATTGTTGATTCGTATTATTTTCATGTCTTCTTCTCTAGTGGTTGTTTTGAGATTGTGTTCTCTCAGGTATTCTGGAAATGTGGAGTGATTTGTCCCATGCTTCGCAGCTCTCATGCCTTCTTTGTACCTGACATCAGCTGTTGTGCCTGTTTATCCTATGTATCTGCCAGCACAAGTGTTACACTGTAATTGATACATACCTGCTTTCTGGTATATATATGTCTGTTTTTTTGTCAGCTTCGAGGTGTATTTTTTGGTAGAATTACCTGTTATGTTTGCGGTGTTAATTTTCTGACTCATCAAAATGTTGGTGGTTTTATGTGTGTGTTTCTGTTTGTATATAACTGTGCGCCAACCTGTGTTTTCCCGTGTAATTTCCCGAGTATTCTGTGTAGTTGTTATGGTACTGAGTGTAGTGATTCTGTTTGGTTCTATTGTGATGTTGTCATTGGTTTCGTGCTTTCTGCTTTTCTTTTACTTTTAATTTTGTTGTTTAAGAATGATACATATCAAATCAGAAGCGTAGCATAACGGCATCATTATTGATCCTGATGATGCCTTAAAGTAAAAAAAGGGCGAAACGCGTCTGGAGCAAGGGAATGCAATTTTTTATTTACAAAACAAATATTCGCCTGTTTATTTTACGGAGCACTGCGGCTTCCACTGTTCAAATGTCCAAATTCCTAAGGGACCAGACTGCTGAGGTCACCGGTCCCTAGACTCACACACTACTTAAACTAACTGCTGCTGAGAACAACACTCACACCCACGCCCGAGGGAGGACTCGAGCCTGGGGCGGGAGGGGCCGCGCAGCCCGCGACATGGCTCCTCTAGCGGCGAGGCCACTCCGAGCGGCTCGCGGCTTCCAGTGGACAACAAACTACCGAATATCACCACAGACAGGCATCCGTCTCTTCTGAAAATTCAGTACAAGTTATCCTCGTCTTCAGCACCCCCGTTCCCAGGGCGGGGACATGTGTCAACACAAACGGCAACATTTCACTCGAGTTGTTGA
Source organism: Schistocerca serialis cubense (assembly GCF_023864345.2). Lineage (NCBI taxonomy): Eukaryota > Metazoa > Arthropoda > Insecta > Orthoptera > Acrididae > Schistocerca > Schistocerca serialis. Next base: position 136,309,583 of record NC_064648.1, on the reverse strand, counting down.
CGGGTGGGCGAGTCACACATGGCGGAAGACAGGGCCCCATCCGCTACTGTCCCGAGGCGGCTCCCTGGGAACTCGAATTCCACACTCAGTGTTTCAGTGACGAGTTCAGTCCTTCCTCCAGTCATAATGGGAACTCAGCTAAAACAGGTCAAACCAGAACTAATGTTCACGGAAGAACGGTAAGTGAGAGGTCCAGTTATTCGGGAAAGGCCAGCAGGGAATTTTCCAGATGAAAAACTCGCATCGTACCACTTTCAACACGAGGAGCACAGGTACCAGTAGCTGTCCCTTGCTTATAGTCAACATGAGGTGGGCGATCCTTTAACAAATCAAACGGTCATAACTAAACACGTGCTCTCATATTTCGCTCATCTTTCCACACACAGGCCGTCTGTGATGTCTTCCCTGTTACTGCAGGTCCAAACCTCACTGACCTCGGAGTACAAGACACAGTTGACAGTGATGACCTGAGACTAATTTTCTGTGTGCCAAAAGTCAATCAACAGGTCTCGATGACATGCTCATCGGATTTTTTCGCACATGTCTGGACATAACTGGACCCACTTTTACAGAGATTGTGAAAGAAGTTACCGCTGCCTTCCATATTCCTGTCATGTTTCTTGAAGAGATCATTACACTCCTACCAAAGAAAACTTGTGTTCACACGGTGGGAGCTACTGAGCGAAGCTCTCAACTAAATGCACACTACAAACTCTTTTTGAAACGCTTCGTGTCAGAATTAAAAATCATAAATGCATTAGTCTTTTCCGGAAATGCGGAGATGCACAAAACAACATTTCCCAAGTCGTTTGTGCGTACAGGGGTGTGGCAGCTCACGCAGTAAGGAACACGTGTGACGTCACCAGTTCTTCCTTAAGGCTTACGATTGTGTCAGCCATGAAGACATGTGGCACAACTCTTGCACAAACTTTTAGTGAACGTTTTAGAAACTCCATTAGGAAGCTATTAGCCACTACAGGTTGTGTAATATCTCTCAAAAGAAAAAAAAAATGGTTCAAATGGCTCTGAGCACTATGGGACTTAACTTCTGAGGTCATCAGTCCCCTAGAACTTAGAACTACGTAAACCTAACTAACCTAAGGACATGACACACATCCATGCCCGAGGCTGGACTCGAAACTGCGACCATAGCGGTCGCGCGGTTCCAGACTGAAGCGCCTAGAACCGCTCGGCCACACCGGCCTGCAGTCTGAAGAGTATCGTGTTTAGTATCCTAAGAAACATTAGCAAGTAAGCTTTTGTTTCATGTACGTACATCACTACTTGGTAGTATTCTAAAAATGGTGGTCTAGTTTTTGCATTTTATGGCATTGTAAGAAACTGGTGTGGCTCTTGCACACCTCTTGGGGGCCGGGAGTCGAATGAACGAACCCGGCGAACAGCATCGAAATTCAGCCACCACAGAACTCAAGACTACAGCCTGGCTAATCGCCCTGCCCATTTGTTTCGACACGTTCAACGTGTGGGCGACACACCAGGCCCTTCACATCAGAAATACGTGAAGTGGCTCTGATTTCTGAATTAGGTTCAGCTTGCTGTTCGTTACAGCCGTGACAGTAATCAGTATTTAAAGCCAGTTTAGTGTTGTCGTATATGACATCTGCACACGCAGCACTTTGAATGTGTTGGTGGCGCAGCTCCAAGACGACCGGCGGAACGGAGTACAGGACACAGTGGGCAGTGGAAACTTGTGGCTCCAGTTTATCGTTGTGCCTGTTGCCTGTCGAAATAGAGAGTAAAGTTTGTACTGGATGAAAGTCAGATTCGTCTTTTAGAAAGAGGCCCACATCATCAGCGTATGCTGTGCATGTTACTTTTCTTGTTTCTACTGAAATTCCATTTATTGTTTTTTCAACCAACATTAAGAAGACGAACGAGGCTGAGACATACACGAGCACTGTAGGCAGACAGCCCTGCCTGACAGACCTACGAGTTGCCACAGCACCTGTTTTTCAACAGTTGATATGTATTTTTGTAGTACTTGCAGTGCTCAGTAAATCGATCGCGAAATCCCAGTTTGTGTACGAGTTGACGTAGCTGCTTGTATCTGACACTATCAGTAAACGTGTGGAAGTGGAGCGGAAGAACCGCGGCTGGGTCACGTGCTGCTGCTGTGCGTGGCATCACGCGTGTGTACGCACAGGCGGCTTGGGGGCTGATCCCCCGTGCCGCTCCGCATTGACGGTGAAGGCTAACAGATTCACGAATCGCAAGTTTTAATTTCTATACTAGGATTTTTACAACGAGTTTGTAATCGGCATGTAGGAGAGTTATTGGGCGAAGATCTCCCACTCTATGACTACATGTTTGCTTTGGTAGGAAAATAATCATTTTCTCCAAGAGATTCTGAATTTGGATGGCAACAATAAATTCATTCAAATTCTCTGTAAAATGGTTCCAATAACGTCCAAATACGTTTGATAAAATTGATTTGGGCACACGTCTACATCCACATCTACATGGATACTCTGCAAATCACACTTCAGTGCTTGGCAGAGGGTTCATCGAACCACCTTCACAATAGTTCTCTGTTATTCCATCTCGAAAACACAGCGGAGAAAACAAACACCTATATCTTTCCGTGCCAGTTACTTATAATTACCCCAAATGCGAAATTTAAGTGTTATCAAGAAGAGTAGTTAATACCTATGAACAACTAAAGTCAACGTGCAGAATAAAAATAATTAAGAAATTATCTCTTTCCGATGAAGTCGATTAAATGTGGGCGAAAAAGAATGATAAAAGATATTATTCTGTGAATGAGAAGAAAATCGATTAGTGGAAGCAAAGTCACAAATTTCATCAAAGCAAATAAATCGTAATAAGCGTCTTCAAACCTTCAGGTTGTTATTCCCAAAGAAAAAAAGGCATATGAAACTTCCTGGCAGATTAAAACTGTGTGCCCGACCGAGACTCGAACTCGGGACCTTTGCCTTTCGCGGGCAAGTGCTCTACCAACTGAGCTACCGAAGCACGACTCACGTCCGGTACTCACAGCTTTACTTCTGCCAGTATCTCGTCTCCTGCTGTGAGTACCGGACGTGAGTCGTGCTTCGGTAGCTCAGTTGGTAGAGCACTTTCCCGCGAAAGGCAAAGGTCCCGAGTTCGAGTCTCGGTCGGGCACACAGTTTTAATCTGCCAGGAAGTTTCATATCAGCGCACACTCCGCTGCAGAGTGAAAATTTCATTCTGGAAACATCCCCCAGGCTGTGGCTAAGCCATGTCTCCGCAATATCCTTTCTTTCAGGAGTGCTAGTTCTGCAAGGTTCGCAGGAGAGCTTCTGTAAAGTTTGGAAGGTAGGAGACGAGATACTGGCAGAAGTAAAGCTGTGAGTACCGGACGTGAGTCGTGCTTCGGTAGCTCAGTTGGTAGAGCACTTGCCCGCGAAAGGCAAAGGTGCCGAGTTCGAGTCTCGGTCGGCCACACAGTTTTAATCTGCCAGGAAGTTTCATATCAGCGCACACTCCGCTGCAGAGTGAAAATTTCATTCTGGAAACATCCCCCAGGCTGTGGCTAAGCCATGTCTCCGCAATATCCTTTCTTTCAGGAGTGCTAGTTCTGCAAGGTTCGCAGGAGAGCTTCTGTAAAGTTTGGAAGGTAGGAGACGAGATACTGGCAGAAGTAAAGCTGTGAGTACCGGACGTGAGTCGTGCTTCGGTAGCTCAGTTGGTAGAGCACTTGCCCGCGAAAGGCAAAGGTCCCGAGTTCGAGGCTCGGTCGGGCACACAGTTTTAATCTGCCAGGAAGTTTCATATCAGCGCACACTCCGCTGCAGAGTGAAAATTTCATTCTGGAAAAAAGGCATATGTTTGAAAGAAAGTGTTTATCTTCCTGTAAATTCATACTTTTGTCTTACCGCTTTGTAACACCTTATCGCAAACCATTAGAAGTTCTAGAATGAGAGTTTCACTCTGCAGCAGAGTGTGCGCCGATATCAAACTTCCTGGCAGAGTAAAACTGTGTGCCGGACCGAGACTCCAACTCGGGACCTTTGCCTTTCGCGTGCAAGTGCTCTACCAACTGAGCTACCCAAGCATGACTCACGCCCCGTCCTCACAGCTTTACTTCCGCCAGTACCTCGTCCCCTACTTTTCAAACTTCACAGAAGCTCTCCTGCGAAAGGCAAAGGTCCCGAGTTCGAGTCTCGGTCAGGCACACAGTTTTTATCTGCTCCAAAGTTTCATTAGAAATTGTATTCATCAGAGAAACACACCAAGACACAATCAACAAAACATGGTCCAAAGGTTAAATCAAGAAGAGTACTTAATACCTATGAACAACTAAAGTCAACGTGCAGAATAAAAATAATTAAGAAATGATCTCTTTCCGATGAAGTCGATTAAATGTAGTTGAAAAGTAATGATAAATTATATTATTCTGTGAATGAGAAGAAAATCGATTAGTGGGAGCAAAGTCACAAATTTCATCAAAGCAAGTAAATCGTAATAAGCGTCTTCAAACCTTCAGGTTGTTATTCCCAAAGAAAAAAAGGCATATGTTTGAAAGAAAGTGTTTATCTTTAAGTAAATTCATAGTTTTGTCTTACCGCTTTGTAACACCTTATCACAAACCATTAGAAGTTCCAGAATGAGAGTTTCACTCTGCAGCGGAGTGTGCGCCGATATCAAACTTCCTGGCAGAGTAAAACTGTGTGCCGGACCGAGACTCCAACTGGGGACCTTTGCCTTTCGCGTGCAAGTGCTCTACCATCTGAGCTCCCCAAGCACGACTCACGACCCGTCCTCAAAGCTTTACTTCCGCCAGTACCTCGTCTCCTGCCAAAGGCAAAGGTCCCGAGTTCGAGTCTCTGTCAGGCACACAGTTTCTATCTGCTCGCAAGTTTCATTAGAAATTCTATTCATCAGAGAAACACACCAAAACACAATCTACAAAACATGCTCCAAAGGTTAAATCATCTCGCAATACCTAACACTCCCAAACATCAGTGTGCCACACTTCATATTATAAATCATAAACATCTGCATAATAATCATGAAAAGTTCGCTATCCTCACTTCCTGTTGTCTCACCATATCTTTGTTGTAAAAATCCATAAGTCATTGCTGCACATGCTCCATCTATAATTAATCCTTAAGTCTTCCCATACGACACAGAGTAAAATTCTTACAGTCAATGAAGAAACCCTGGTTATAGCTCAGGATTAGAGTATCCCAGTGGAAGACGAAGAAATTAAATATCTTCTCCGATAGTTGACAGTACGTGTCGAACATGTGAAAATATTCATACTCTACCTGTTTTATCAGTACTATCTGGAATCCGTTATTACATACTTCTGTACCTTAACCTGTAAGAGAAAATGTATTAGCTCGGGCGAAATTCTATGTTACTGTTTCACATGTTGCTTTTAGCTTTTGTGACGCGTTTGTCTTTGGCGAAGGAGTCGTTACTGTTTTCTTTTACGTAACTTTTGCTTTTAAAATGATGTATTGTAAAGATCGGGGTCAGTTATGTCAGAACACGGAATGGTATATACTCTGTAACAATCATGACACAGTGAAAATAAACATCCGAAAAGGCTTGTGCTGTATGAGATAAATATGTTATTGTCATGTACACATACATGTCAATCAAAGAAAACCTGTAGAAAAAGTTTAACTACTACGTACAAACGGTTGGCGTCATAAGGAAACGAAGTGTTGTGTATCGGTATGGTGTTGTCCTCAATAAGGAGTAGAAAGTCAAACAATTGCACAGTGGACGGTTTTGTATTGGTGATGTGATGAAGACCTCTCGAAGCTTTCGTTCTGAGTGTTTCAAGATGTCCTATGTTCCGCAGTGGGATTCGTCGATTCCGAAATTGTCCGTTATAAGGCAATACAAATTTGTGACACCTGTTCTTTGCTTTACTAAGACAATGGGCGTGTTTGAACTAAAACTTTTTGTCCAACTTCAAATTTTCTAATGTGACTTACCTTCTGTTGTAGGGTTTTCCTCTTCTCAGCTGCCTCTTTTGTATTAACTGTTCCAGTGTCTGTCAGTTTACGATGACGTAGACGCTGTGACTTGGGGAGAGACACAAGTTCTTTTACTTTGTCTGGCTGATTTTTATCCTTCAAAATTAAATGTGGCGAGAGCTAAGTTGTATCAGTAGGGGCAGAATTAGTGGTGATCTGAAAAATCTGTCCAATGGAGTGTGTTGTTTGGTTCGTCTGTTGCTGCTTCACGACTGTCTTCCTTGGCTTTGACTGACTGCGAAACGTCGAAATTTAATTCTTCATATGTATTGTCGGTGGCAAAAGACGTGTCTGTGAAAAATGATGTGCACCATTCTGTATTCTTTGTGTATGAAAATGTTCCCATCTGTTAATTTCCTATTCGTGTATTGAAATGCTCTGCTGAAAGTGTAATCCATCTTCATAGTCCTAAATGGCTTCATGTTCTGTCAAGAAATCCATACCCAGCAAAACTTCATTTCTTAAAAGTGGAAGCATCCAAAAATTTGCATAAATTGTCTGGCTGTGAACAATAAATTTTCAGTGTGTGTGTGTGTGTGTGTGTGTGTGTGTGTGTGTGTGTGTGTGTGTGTGTGGTTTTTACATCTATTCTTTTTCCCGAAACTGCTCCTCTAACTTTCGTCTTTTGTAATGGGATTGTAGAGCAAGAATTATTCGCATTGCGTGTATTGCCCGCTGCATCACTAATCGATGTAACTGGAGGTCCATAGTCAGTCAGTGCGGTGAAATTATGTAAGTCAGTTGGTATGCTTCTAATCGCATGATGCACATTCTTTTCTGGCTGTCCTTTTCCCTGCAATAACGTGACTCTTATGTGTTCCAACGTGATGATATGTTGTCTTACTGTATTGATACCGTAAAAAGTGTAAACTAATTAAATCCTGAACTTTACTATTAATCTCTTTAATAAAAACAAACTGATCACCGTGTGTTAATGGTCTGCAAGTAATGCTGTTCGTGAAATGATGCCTGTCCCCTGATAATTTTCGTAGCAAACAGATCCTGAAATGGAAACATCTCACCTCGTAATGTAATTGGTTGGAAACGCACTGCTTGGCTGCTCTCTGCGCTCCAGTTGCAAATTTCTGACTCCAGTTGCTGAGAGCCTAATGGAATGCTCCAGCCAGCGAGCAAACTGTTTTACACACACCACTGAGTGAGACACTGCTTTGAATGAAGATGGCTTGGACCGAGGATGTGGTGAAATATGCCTTTAAAAAATGCTTTTACATTATCAGATATATTAATACCTGTATGCACTTCATATTACAACATTTATTAACATTGTCAAAGGAAGACACCGATATCAAAATCTTACTCTCACAAACGTCTGTGAAATAATTGACAGACATGAAAAAACCCAGACAGTGAAAATTAAACAATCTTTAATGAAAAATCTCAATTTCCTTGATATGGCTGTCTAATTAAACAATGAAACTAATGTAACTAGCGCGACTGCAGTACCACTAAATAAAAAAAATGGTACCTTCATTCCTCTTCATACTCTTTTCTAATATCCTTACATCTCATTTCATTCTGAACCGTTAATCGTATCTCTCTCCTCTGTTTCACAGCATTCAAACACAGAGCACTTTACTTAAACGCAGGCGCTCTTAACTTTACTGCCCAGAGTCCCCTGCTCGGCGTCTCAACTCACAACTACCCCCCTGACGCTGGAACTCCAGCGCCCCTCTCCCTCCCCGGCAGCGTCGACAAACACGTGGACACCCTGCAGCGACGCAGCTGCTCCTCCCTTCTTCCGCTTGGCAGGTAAACAGACCTGGTTAGACACTGTTCATATGGGACCCTGCTGCCTCAAATGCTGTCTCCTGTTCCTTACCAGCAGGTTAATGAGCGCCACGTCGCTGCCGCCATTTATTCTGATATCGACTGCATTTTTTTATTTATTTTTTGCCAAGGAAAGATGCCCTGCCCTGCTCGGAAGGAGGCTTTTAAATGAAGAGAAATAAGGACTTCCTTCTAGCACTGGGTAAGTAATTACATGTGGTTAACATTTTTTGATATTACTCTCTGCAACGTCAGAGGCTATTATCTACAGCTTCCTATTTGGAATGTGGTGATAGAGGTATTCTGTTCTTTATCAGCATTTAACGGACGTCTTTTAGTCTACTCTGCCGATGACTGCATTTTATCTGCAAATGGAAGATGCCCTACTCGAACACTCTTTTTGAGAAGTAGGGAACGTGAGTACTTCTTACTTCCATTTTATAACAAATAACATCTGGTTAACGTTTTAAACATTACATTCTGCTGCCTCAAATGTTTTCTACAGAGCCCCACATGAATTTTAGTAATAGCACTGTTCTTTTCCAGCAGGTTATGAATGTGTTCTGGCTGCCACCATTTCCTCTGTCAACAACTGTTTTATTTGCAAAGTGGAGATGCCCTGCCCAAAAGCACGCTATGAAACGTACAGAAATCAGTACCTCCTCCTTTCATTTGGTTAGTGATTACATCTGGTTTAGACTTTCAATATTACGTTCCACATATTGAAAATGTTACAATTGTCGTGACGATAATGGAAAAGAAAAAGGTTGTAATTTTGTGTCGCGTTACCAAGACCTCAGTGAGTGTGTCTGCAGTTTCTCTGCCTCAGTCTGTCATCAACTGAAGGCCGCGGCAGGCGCCTCTTGCCGACACGCTGTGGTGACGTCACAACACCACCGCCCACACACGCTGGCCCCGTAATCGAGTGAGCCTGGCCTTGTTGCCTCTCACCGGAACAACAAATCAACACTTTGAAGTCTGGGACTCAGTATGACACACTAGCACGCCAGACTGGGGTCTTGTGTGGTTTTTTAAAAAAATCACAATTTACGAACGGTTACAGATAAATCGTTGCACTTTTTCCGATTCACCCCTGTACATTAAACTTTAAAATGAAGTAACACGTTATAGTAACCAACTCCGCTTAAATTTACACTGTTATCGCAAGTTTATAGCTGAAACAAAGAAAATAAAGTTTTTACAGTAGGGTTTATTATAGGTAGAATGAATATTGGACTTGTTTATGTTTTATAAAAACAAACTGAAACGCATTTATTAAAAAATATCGCAATACACAACTAATTACAATTTTTTATAAATAATTTGTATACGTAAATGGCTTTCGTGTTGTAATGGTTCTTTATTTAACTGACCATTACGGCACTCCAACTCCAGTTGTCGATACCAGTAATATCGTACTACTTTTCTGCCAAGTAACAGACATATTTTTGTGACAATATTCACATTTTTTTTATTAATGTATAGGTACTCCGATGTATCGATATATTACAGTGATATGGTTCTTGTGTGTATTCTTTTCTGTGAGACTGTCCTAATCTTTGACTTACTTGTAACCATTTTGGCGGGAATGCGCACAGAGCAGTCTTTGTTTCGCTTTGGCAGAAGTTGTTATTTCGCTTTATAAAAGAACAGCCAAGTCTTGTATTTCGTTAAAGTGGAAATGAGGTATACGAAGATTGATACAAAACTGTTTTCTTGATTTGACAATTAAGAAGAAGCATATGTGAATTTACAAGAAGTTTAATAAAAATGTGGATCGTGAACACCAAGTCAAAAATTACTTCTACCATACCATTATTCTGATCTGAGATTGTTTGATCATTAAGAATTTCCGCAAAAACGCATTTGTTACGTCTTCAAATATTGCTAAAACACAGATCTGGACCTTCTAGCAGTCAAAGTGGAATCACCCTAGAATCAACAAGATGAGCCATAACGACTTGGACGAAATCTACGTGGGAATCCATTCAACGTAAGTGCCAAATTAATGACTCTTTTTGCAGTGACCTCATTATTTCCATTCTGACGATACCATCCACAGTGAATAACTTCGTTGCTGCCCGATAAAGGGAACATATGGTGCGTGAGCAACATTATTAATCTGATTTCTAACTTACTTTGCAAGTGGTGGTATTGTTAGAGTGTGAAACGATTCAAAGCATTCTGCCTTGCACAGCGCAACATCACACACTGGACATCAGTATGTTGTTTCTTTCCTTTTCGACTCTCCAGTTTCTTTTTTAACTTTGGCACCACACGCTTTACACCATCTCCACGGCCTCGCTTTGCTGTCAGTTGGAGGAAATTTTCTTCCAAAATGTCGCCCAGTTAGTCTGTCGCCTGCAGTCGAAGGCTTCGCCCCTACTTGTTCCTTTCCAGCCACCGTAGCCAGTGTTTCTCCACATGAGTTTATCTGGAGGACATGGTTGCCTGTGTAGCATTTTATACATGACTGTTTACTATTCCCCAAATGAAAATTCTGTAGATAAGTAAATCATATGTAGGACTTGCGAACATGTTTTGTATTATTTACAGTCTGATATGTCACGTGAACGAATTATTTTTTTGAGTGATGTAGTGGCAATTACTAATTATTCTTACAACTTTCAAATAATTCAAAATGTAATTCACGCTTTACTTCAATCCTCTAGGCGACATTTGTAAATAATTTCCGAACACCGGGTTTTGCAAGATTCAGCCGCCACTCACTCGCGTTACGGAAGAAACGTCTGCGGTTAACCCACGATTCGTACCGACCAATGAAATGTATATTCACCGATGTTATGTGGAGGACGTTACAATTTAATTTCCATTATCCTCTGCGAATTATTTTGGGACGAGGTAGACCTTTTGCTTTCTCAATTACAGTGTCACGGTCGGAGAAGCTGACAGGGGCTGCGTCGTAATCCTGCACAGTTACTCACAGCCCGCTGTGGTGTGGAGTCTGTCAGGCCTCGAAGCCGACACTGGCGAGGCGTGCGTGCAGTGAGTGCGTGTGGCGGCGCGCCGCTCAGCTGCGGCTTCCGTGTCCAGAGCTGCAGTCAGATTTTGCAGGGCAGACACAGAAGGGTGCCGCGCCTTCTGAGTCGATCGCTGAAAAATCTTTCCCTTGGAGCTCTCTTGTTTGATGCGGAGGGAGTGCAGACTTTTAGAGAGGTGACCACATTCAGAACCCCTTTGACAATGCGTCCTCCCGGCTCTTTTTTCTACATCCTTTAGTTACTGTGTTCGTGAAGAGTGACTCACCGCAAAAGGCGCAAAATCTGCATTACGAAACTCTGCACTTGGCCGGTGGCCACCCGAGCGAGAAGCAGAAGGCGTACTTCTGCGCATGCGCGGGATTATCGAATCCGTCTGCTGAATCTGAGATGCTGGCACCGTTTCTGCCTCCAGACGGCTGTCGCGCTGGACCTGTACCGTACGTTTTTGACAGTTCCGTCACTCTCTTAATAGTAACTGGTTACAGAACAGAGGAGCGTTCCGTTCGCACAGCTAGACCAACAAATTTAATTACCATCAATGTTGATGTCCACCACAAGGTACAGCGACTGTCACAATGTATCTGTGAAAATATATCATTTCAGAGGTTCCAAATACGTAAATGAAGTCTAAACAAATATTTAACACTATTCAGGGCCAACATTTTAATCAGAGTCATTTGTTTTGGAGACAAATGACATATACAAATTAGTTTGAAATCGGCCTGCTCTCTCGCAGGCGAATTGTTCGATGTACTGAGTAGCCTCTAATTCGCATCGTGTAGCGTGTGTTTCACATATACATATTTACCAAAAGATGTGGGACATCCTGATTAAAAAAATAGTCCGATCGTGCATGTGTAACGTCAGTCTCGGACGGCGCGTAAATATTTAAGCGGAATGTCTCTGCGACAGAACATGCAATTGCACGTCTGCTGGGATAAAGTTGGACGTTTTCAGGTGTAAACCCATCCCTTAAAAGAACTGCCGTTGCGCTGTTGATTTCTGGCTCGATAGTAATGACAGCTTCAAAGTCAGCGGATGTTCCTATACCTGTCATTGAGACTTGCTGCAAAAATAATACATTACATGTATTAAATCGTCCAGAGCACTAATTTTAACAGAGGCTGTTATCGAAATAATGTTTAGTGTTAGTACATAGTGGACTGCCATTAGACAGATGTAGCGTGCTGTGACGTAACTGCGAAACTGCTGGGAGGGCGAGAGAAAATATCTTCGTAATTCTGGGACATCAAATGGTAGCCGGACACCGGTGTCTGCGATCATCACCGACTTTGAAATTGTCGAGTACAACTGGAGCAGTAATCGCTAAACAGTATTACAGATTTTATGCGGAAAGTGATGGTTCCGATTTAGTTTCGGCCCCCCTGTCGTGTGGCCGGTCTTTTCTCCGCCGCCGTGGTCGGACCGCCCCTCCCGCCTGCTCCCGCCCCGCCGCTGCTTCTGCGCATGCGCGGCCCTCTGCCGGATTCGCTGCCCGCATTCTGCGTCGCGCCCCCACCTGCGAGTTCCCCCTCGGCGACTGCGCGGGCAGTCTGACGCCACTTGTTGCTATTGCACGTGAATAAAAGTGTCGTAAGCGTTTCTGCCTAAGAGACAAGACAGAATGTTTACACAGGCTTTCCTTACGTAGAGAGTAACGCAATGTTACAGATATGTTGCTCTTTCCGGAAATAACTTTCCTTGGCGTCATTTTTATCGATGAAATTCGGATCTCGCAAATTCCTTTGTTATCTCGTGATCTGGCGTGCGGAGACGCGCACCGAAATGAAAACAAGTGCCGTAAACTCGACGCTGTGAAACCGAGCTTGAAACGCATTTGGTCGGTACACACCTGTCTGAAGCGTATTTCACAATGCTCTTCCACTCCTTCCACTGATACCCGCGCTGTTGGTGCTGCAGAGGAAAGGAAAGGAAAGCTGAAGCCTGTTTCTCGTCGCTCTTGCTAAGCACAATAATATTCCCTATTTATTTTCTACTTCTCTTTACGGTCGTATTCAGTGACACTGTAACGCTCTTGTCATAGCTGATTCCCCGTTCTACCCTAACAGATTCGAAAAGTTCGGGTCTATCTGTCACTTGCAAGCCTAAGATGCTGTCTTCACGACCCGTTTCTCAGATTAATGGCCCGAGGTAGTTTTTGAGTGAAGCACTTGGATCACTTTCTCACGATTCCCTGGCCCTGCCGTCAGTCTCAGCCACCTATGTCGCCCACTGCAGAGATGGCAGGTTAAAGGTTCCACCTAAAACTGTAACATGGCGAGGAAATGCACGCCAGATGTTCTCCGGGTTTCTTACTTTCCATTCAGAGCTCTTAATAGACCATATTTCTCGCATCGCGACTGCAACAGGAAAAGGCCAGAACAGCTGTGGTACTCAAACTGTCCTCCGCCACACACCAGAATGTATCTGTGAAATTATCATTTCAGACTTTCCAAATCGGTAAGTTATTTCAGAAAGGCGTTATCTTGTGAATTTTCAAGCAGTTTTGACGCAATGCGGGATGCGTTACATTTTATCTTTGTTTGCACTAGATACGATAGCAGATCTGGTGGTTATTGTTTACAAGTCTGAAGATAAAGATTTACAATATTCAGGACCAATATTTTAAATTGAGTTATCTGTTTTGCAGATAAATGGTATGTATAAATTACATTGAAAACGACCTGCTCTCTCGCAGGCGAATTGTTGATGTACCGTCTAGCCTGGATTTCGCATCGTGTAGCGTGTGCTTCGCATACTTAGGTACAAAATTTAATTTTTAGAATTTTCTGTCGCACTGGACTGAGATTGACGTATTTCGACATCAAAATAAATTTTAGCCATTTCTCAGATACCAACCACACACTTAGAAGCACTAGTTTCAATAAATGCGAACACGTTTCAAAATATATGACGTCCGTTTCGACAGCGGATGTCTGCCCTGAGTGCTATTGTGTTTGACGATGCGAAGAACACAGTTGGAGCTCTGGGCTGTTTTCTGTCTGCTGACGCGTGCCTTACCGTTCCAAAGTGCCGTAATAGCAGAGTGCAATAGGTGAATGGCGTTAGGCGCGATCCGAATTTTGGGGAGTCACCGTTTTTTTTAGGAGGCTCTAGCCCGGTCACCACTCGCTGTCAGAAAATCACTGCTGATTGCTGCATGTTGTAGAAGAGTTTGTCCAATTTAATTTTGTGTTGGGTTTTCAACTTTGAGAAACACGTAGTCTTTGTGAAATGAAGTCGGAAAATTTTGGGGCTTTCGTTGTTAAGCCGACATACCACAGGGCAGGAAGCACGAAATTTGGATTTAGGAGCGCAAAACATATGATTATGGAATCGCTGAGAAAAGATCTGCCGCAGTTTCTTAGTAATTGGTGTCATTGCACGTAGGGTCGCTCTGGATAGTTACTGCTAGTCAACTTACTGTTTCCAGCAATTCGTGATCAGCAGTGTAATTGTACAGTAGTGGATTTCTTTTCCTGTGTATGCACAGTATATTTATTTATGTTGAGGATCAACTGTCAGAGCCTGAAGTATTCATCAATGCCGTGGAGGTCACTCACCAAGTCAATACTGTCTCCTGGCGTCGCTGCTTCCTCACAGAGAATGTTAAGGAGCTTCCGTGTGTAACGCCGCCACATGAGGGCCACAGAGGCTCTTGTTCAGAATGCAGTCTGCCACTTTGGTCACACATGCACGCACGGGGATGCCAATTCTAATTGTATCACAGCAGAGAAGGGAATGAATGTTCCAAATGTGGTCTGCTTCGAAAGCGTCTACAGAGACACAAAAGTGTAATTTGGGGAAGTGCCGTATAATTCCAGTGATGGCTGCATGTCCCACGTGATTGAGTATAATTCCCTGAGAGATGGTAGTTTGTTCTGTAAGAGCAGCAAGGGAGGTGTGTGGGAGTCGAATGATTTTAGGTGGTTCTTCAATTCTCTTTATTTGAAGGTGAGCTGGCAAGAAGGCTGCAGATGGTGTGAGCATGATGTGGTGTGAGCACTGCTACAAATGTGACATTACAGTTAAACACGAAAAGTACTTGTGCAGTGCATGCACAGAAGTGAATTCAGTGTGAAATCTGAAGTGAAGATACATTCTAACTGAACAGCTTATATGGCAGTAATATGAGTATGGTGCAGTTTGCAGTGATGTAATGTAGCAACATAGACACTGCTAGCAAATAGTTTGCAGTAATTAGGTAATGTAGCGGACTGGTGGAAAAAAGTGACCTTATTGCGGCTGGGCGACGTGTTACACAACAACCGGTATTCTCGCATTTGTCTCTTGGAAGAGATTGGGTGTTTACGTTTCGAAATACAGGCGGTTGCGGAAGACGTCGGCTGTATTCTTGTAAGCTGTTTGAATATTGTATGCAGGACGAGAAACAAGGCAGAGAGGGAGAGAGAAGTGGAGTTTATTAGAGGGAGAGAGAAGTGGAGTTTATTAATCATTGAGTATTTGTCAATTGTTGCTGAACTTTTGCAGAAATTGCTTGTGAAATGTTTTACACAGTGAATTCTCAAAAGGAAGGTTTGTCACGTTGGTTTACAGGTATCTCCTGTTGTTGCAGTAGTTGTAGTGTTACTCGCGTAATTGTGTGGACTGCAAAAGATAGAAATGAATATAGAAAGCGTTCTTTTGTTAAATTTTTTATTTTAATATCCTGTACAATGAAGTACATGTCATTTCCTCTACTGGCACGTATCAACGTTCTGTTAGCATCTCGACGAGCTGCTGATGGTTGCACAGCGTGGCGATGTCCAGGGGGGTGTTCCCCTTATCGGTCCTCGCCCCCATGTCGGCTCCGGCCTGCAGCAACGCAGCCGCAGCTTCTGCGTGGCCACTCTGTGCCGCCCAGTGCAGCGGCGTCTGCCCCCCCTGATCCCTGGCGTTGTGGTCGGACGCCGCAGAGAGCAGCAGCCGCACCACAGCCGCGTGGCCTCTCCATGCAGCCCAGTGCAGGGCGGTCTCCCCGAATTCCTCGTCCCTCGCCCCCACGTCCGCCCCAGCCGCCAGCAACGCCCGCACCTCCTCCACCGCCCCCTCCTTAGCCGCCTCTATCAGCCTCCTGCCTCGCTCTGCCGCAGAAAGGCTCCTGCGCAAAACATCGACACACTTACTCTCTACTATCGAGAGACAGACACACACACACACACACACACACACACACACACACACACACACACACACACACCAAACTCACTGCCGCAAAACTACCAACAATTCTGAATACACTACTTCCGAGCGACAAGTCGCAAATCTGGAAATCTCGCTTCTGCGATACGGGTTAACCAGCGTATTTCAGACAGATCCACAGCACTAGCCCATAACCAAAAACTTCAGCCATCTGCCATTAAAAATAGGTGCACTCCATCTCTTAACAAATTCATTTCGCACATTTCCTCATAATTCACTCCACATATCTGCCTCCTTTCACCTCGGCATGCAGTTGCTACCCCGTCCTTCATCTACATTCAAACACACCCCTAAAACTACCTTCTCTGGGTACCAATCCCTTGTCTCACTTAGGAAGAAAACACTACAAACTACACGCATCTGTAAGTACTGAAATACAATTTCCTCATCAGACAGCTAAGTGATTCAGACCAGTAACACGGACATTTTCTGACATACCGACATAAAATATAAAAGTCACTGCTTCGTACACAATAAGTTGGTCGACATATTTCAAATACAACAAGGGCACCAGGTCGACTCTCCCTGACACACACACACACACACACACACACACAAACTACCCGCTGCATAATAATCGTCACATGTGCTCATATAAGCATACATACAACACAAGATACATCCACTCGAACCATTCATTTCCATCTACTTACACACTTTGCAAGCCACCATATCGTCTGTGGCAGGCGGTATCCTGCACAACTACTATACTCTGTCATGTTAACTTTGTGTAACTTTTTGCAATATTTGAAAATTCTGCACAGAAACTTAAGTTACAGACCGCTACAGGCAGTATAGTTAAAAAGGTCTTCGGAACTGAAAATGTATACCAACTGTGTTGCTCCTGAGAAAAATTTCTGTTTCAGTAGTAGTAGAAACACTTAAACCGTAAATTTAGACCAGTCTCAAAAAAGTACTATATTTCCTGTATGTAATGCTATGCATAAATTAGATCATGCCACAAAGAAATCAGGTGCCTGTAAGAAATAGAAACAGGCAGTGTTGATTCATTATCGCATGTTCACTTACAAATATCAAAATACTTGTACAGATCTGGCATTGCTGAACTTTAACCAATGTCACGAGGAACTCTCCCCACAGCTGATGCAAGTTAAAGGCTAATCCCAAGCGAGAGAGCAAGTAAGAAGCTCCAAAGACAAGTGAAATACTAACTAGAAACTACAGAGGTAATAAAACTGCTGCATTTAGTTCAAAATAATCAATGTAGGTGGAGCAGCAACCATATGAAACAAAAGTAGTAACTGGTACACATAAAAAGTTATCCTAACCGACTGCAGTCATTCCCTCTTTCCGTTCTGCTCGCAAATTCAGCGAGGCAGAAATGACTAGCTCTATGCCTCATTACGAGTGACAATGCCCTTTACACTATCTTCGCATGCCTTGTCTCAAGTGTACATTGCCAGAACTAGAATTGTTCTGCAGTCAGCGTCAAAAAAACAGTTCTCTAAATTTTCTCAACAGAGTTCCTCGAAAAGAACGTCGGCTCCCCTCCAGTGATTCCGATTCGAGTTCCTGAAGCTTCTTGCGCAATACCTCTGCGCCACTCGAAACTACCGGTAGCAAATGTAGCGGCTCTGCTCTCAGTCCTTTAGCTGTCTTCCTTTAATTCTACCTGTTGCCGATACCAAACACTCCAGCAGTACTCGAGAATAGGTCGCACCAGCGGCCTACATGCAGCCTCATCTACAGGCCAACCACACTTTCCTAAAATTCTCCCAACAAACTAAAGTCGACCTCCCGCCTTCCCTACCGCAGTCCTCTCAACCTCGTTCCATTTCGTATCGCTTTGCGAACTCTCGCTCAGACATTTAAGCGACGCCTCTGTGTCTAGCGGAACACCTCTACTGCTGTTTTGTTTTTCCTACTCACCTGCATCAACTTACGTTTCTCTACATTTACACCTGTCTGCCATTCGTCACACCAACTAGAAATTTTGTCCAACTCGCCTTGTGTCCTCCTACACTCACTCAACGACGACATCTTACTGTACACTAGGGGACAGTCAGCAAACAGCTGCACATACCTGTCCAACAGACCATTTATGTATACAGACAGTAACAGCGGTCCCACCACCCTTTTCTGGAGAACTCCTGCCTCTGGCGAACGCTCGCTACTGAGGACAACATACTGGGTTCTGTCACTTAAGAGCTCAGGTCCACTGGCATACATGGGAACCTATTCCACACGTTTCTATCTCTTTGACAGTCGACAGTAATCCACCGTGTGAAATGCTCTGTGGACATGTACGAATATGTTATTCAGAGATGATTGACAAGCGCACCACACCACAGGAAAATCTGCACAATGCAAAGAATTCCGATCTTTGGGGTAAAAATGGCTCAGTCACCTCTATTGCAATCACGGATTGTATTAAACCGTTGGAAGAGAAAGAACTGGGGGCAAATACCGCCCGTCTAAAAAAAAAAGGATTGTAGTTTACACAAAACTCAACCTTGCCGCAATTGGACGCATCACAAAGGAGACTGAAAATAAACCACGCAGTTTGCCAGAACCGCCAAGAAACTGCACTAGAAAATTTGGGGAATAAATCCGTCACTGCAGGCAGCTTCTCAAAATCGGTAATTTGATCAACCATAGGGACTTTTCTATGGCTAAAAAATAGTGCTGACATTACACAAATTAGTTGTTGCCGTAAAAAAAAAAAATTATTTTCCTTGGAAGAAAGCTGTTTAGCGTAAGACACTGCATGAAATGCAATTTACCTGGAACAGACCTCTAAGTAAAGGAAAGGTTCCTCTGGAGAGAAGTGATGACTAACTGGCGATGCAAATACTTGATACAAGTCAGGAAATTAACAGAACTCTTTTATGTCGACGAAACTTGGGTGGTGAACCAACGACATTCCTCTTAGAAGACGGTGACAGGGTGGTGACAGTGGCACCAAAATGGACAATATGATAGTGCAAGCAACAGCGGTGAATGTTGAAACCAATACTTGGTTTATTTATTGGTCTACATCAATGTCGTCTTCCCCAAAATATTTCCCATTACATATTATACATTTATTCCAGTGCTTCTTCCAATGCTTACAACTATTCTAGAACAATCCTTACGGTAGCGTTTAGTTCTCTCAGATGTGCAGTTTGAATCTCATCTCATATGTAAAAGACAGCTCTTTTAAGGTTTGTCTTTATTTTTGAGAACAAAATGTCACACATGGAGCGAATGTGGGGCCAAGGACATCACTACAGTATTGTTTCTAGCCAAACATGCACAAGCACGCAACGAACTGTGAGCAGGTGCGTTATCGCTGTGCAGAAACAATGAACTGTTCCGCCACAAAACCGAACACCTTTCCGTGTTGCTTCAAGCCATCGGGGTTGACCTGGTGAGAAGTACTGCCTACTTGGGACAAGGAGTCGTGGTGCACTGTACTGTCAAAACCGAAGATTACTGTCAGAAACGTAACATTCACATTTCACTGGTCTTGGCCATCTGTCACTGAGGCGATTGAGTGTTGGTTTACGCATCGTTTGGTTTAACTCTCAGTTCGTCTTCTATTATGACCTTCTCGTCATCCTAATCTTCTTCGAAAGGTTTATACCGGCCGTAAACACCTATTTCACTCTTAGTATACTCACCAAAAGCAGTATATAATATTTCTAAAACCACGATGCATTTTAATCCGTTCTCATAGCAAATTTTAATACAAATGCGGTAATCCGTTTTTACAGTAAACAAATAGTCGCTGATACTCTTAAAATACCAGTATCCTTTCTAACACCTGACAACACACTAAGTAACCGATACGCATAACGTTGTACACACAATGACAAAAAGGAAGTATGAATCTGAGTAATAAAACGCGTGAAATGGCGAGTTTCCCGTTACTTCTGAGCACTACTCGTATCACAAGAATGGTTGCGCTTCAATCCACCCAATCAAGGGGAACTTTTACCTCTTAGAGCAAACACAATGGAAGAGCAAGTCTTCAGTTGTCCGGTATAATTACACCACATTTCGTTTATAATCGCTTCGGAATATAATCCATACATTTAGGAGGGAATTGTAGATGAAAATGCATTCAGATGAACAGGCATTCGGTTCTGACGTATATTCGTAATAGATGTAGCAAACCTGGCTTTTGATTTCTGTTCCTGTGTTGATGTAATTTACTCCACAATGTTGTGTTTCGGGAGATGGCTATCGTGTGCTGTCTCGCAGTGGTGCCAACTCATTTACCCAAAAATGAACGCTGCCCGGATGGGTCTGCACAGAGCGTCGCCACCGATTTAAGGCGCGCGCCGCGGAATCGCCGGCACGGCATTTCGGAACCGAGGCGTATAGGAAAAGCAGGCAGGCCATTCCGGCCCCAAGCGAGTAAAAAACTCGCAGACGCCCATGTTGGAGGTTATGGGTTCGTATACCTGTATTTCCTCTTACATTGTATTTTTACATTTTATCAAACTAGGCTATTGTAGCCGCTTATGCCACTGATATTTAATCGCTTTTATCAATTGATCAGATTTTTAGTGAGAAATTAATGCAGTTGCATAGTACTTGGTCAAAAATTTTAGGAAGAGTAGGCCTACTCGGTAAATAATTTTAGGAATAATAAAATTAAAATTAAATTCATTCCTTAGGGATCCGGAAGTCGTGCACAACGCTGTGGAGCAAGAAGTTTGCAAAAGCGAGCTTTGACGGCTTTAGAAATTGTGTCACCGAAAAAAAAGAAAGTCGACCGAAGCACATGTACAGATTGCGTTCATGCACCCACTGAACTAGTGAATAAGAATTTGGAAATTAAGGAACTGAGGGCCGAGATTGAATGCACAGAAAGAAGCGGCACCAAAAAATGTGATGCAGCCTTACGAAGTTAAACGAAAGATCTCCAACGTGTTCTTTCGCTGAAGCGGGTAGAGTAGTCATCTGACGTGAAAGTAATAGTAAAATTGCACAAAAGTGTAAATAGTGTATTGTCAAAGTGTTTTACACCGGCACAAATAAGATGCCTATCAAACGAAAATGAAAGGGTAAAGTGGAATTCAGAGGACATAGCCCATGCATTAACTTTAAGAGCTCTGTCACCTAAAGCATACACTTATTTGCGAAAGCGAAAAATTCCTTTGCCGTGCAGGGCAGCCCTTCAGAAATGGACAAAGGAATTTAAACGCAGACCGGGTATTCTTGAAGATATCCTGTGTTTATTGAAAGCCAAGTCACACACTTTTACTTCTCGAGAGAGACTAGCTGTTCTGACATTTCACGGAATCAATGTTGATGCCCGCATATGTTACGATTCGTCTGAAGACGTAGTAGTCGGACCACATTCCAATGTACAAGTCTGCACGATACGTGGGTTGTGTAAGCAGTGGAAACAACCAGTTTACTATGATTTTGACACTGTGATTACCAGTAATTTGCTTCAGATCATCATTACGGCGGTTGAACAATCAGGAATCGGTGTTGTTGCTGTGACGTGTGATATGGACGGAAAAAATATAAAAGTTTTGAAGGAACTGTCTGTCGATACAGAGAGAACTTATTTCGTAAATCAAGCAGACGACACCACGAATGTATGGGTTTTCTTCGGTGTACCACACCTGTTAAAGTTATTACGGAACCGTTTCTCGGATACAGGCATTACGCTACCTGATGGATCCAAAATATCTAAGGCAGCTACACAGGAACTTTTAAAGCATCAGAAGAGTGACTTAACGATAACACACCACATTACTGAAGCGCACTTAAACGTAACTCGACAAGCAAGGCAGAATGTACAGATGGCAGTGCGACTATTTTCACGACAAACAGCTCAGGCTTTGAAGTATGTTCTTCATAAAGACGTTGAAAGTAATTTTATTGAACTCGTTAACGACGTCTTTGATGTCTTGAACTCTAGAGTTCCAAAATATGAATGCTCATCCCTGTGTAGTGGGTTTGGAATCAATCTCTCAATCTGAGAAAATACTTTGAACAGATTCTTAGGTATCTGTCCAGCAATGCGCGTTGGTGACAAAGAAAGAATGTTGCCTTTCCAAAAATGTTTTATAACTTGAATAAAATCTCTCTCTTTGGTCTTTTGAAAGTCTAAAAAGTGTGCAAGTTAGCTGTATATTAACTTGTAGACTGAATCAAGATTGCGTGGAAAGCTTTTTTTTCTAGGATATGAGGATTAGGTGTATTTCATAACAATCCTACACCTTTTGAAGGAAGAAACAGGGCAAGTCTCCTTATACTGACAGGTAATGCAAGTGATATCTCTCTCTCTCTGGGAACACGCCAGTTATTAAAGAATTAAACACGGAGTCTTCCCAGTGTGGCGTCGACCCGGATCCTGCATCCCCAAGTTTCATTACCAGTGAGCTCTGTGTGTATGTTGCTGACGAAGCGCCACTACGAGAAATCCCAGAAACTGTGGATGTGGAAGAAAATTAACTGACAGATGTGGTAGCAATGGGGGATGACTCTGTAGTGTGAGATGTTCTTCCAGATGCGGTACAATACAGTACAGGCTGTATTGCATTCAAGTGCCACAACACTAGGCTTTCCAGCAGCAAAAAGTGAAGGAGATCATGCTGCAGACTGGATATCAATTACATCTCGTGGTGGTCTTTACACTCCAACGCCAGCATGGGAAAACAACAGTGTTGCTGTTTGAAGAAGAATTTGCTGCTTTTCACGGAAATGGACTGTGTAAACAAAAAAATGTAAAGTCTCTGTGGTCTATTACAAAACAAAAGTTTCCTGAGGTTCATGAAGCAGTTATTACTCCTTACATAAAAACGAGAATATTTATAAGGATTAGGCATCTCAATCAAGAAGCAAAGTTGGAAGCAATGAAGAAATGTGCCGCAAAGAGGAAGCAGTTATGGATTGCATTGTTGTCTGATAAACGGCAGTAGAAACAGACTACATTCATATCTGCTTCTTCATCAAACGAGTGAGTTATTTTTCAACTTAATTATCATCTATTAACTCTTAATGTGTACAAAACCTGTCATGCCCCTTGTTTTGACTTGTACAGATGCGTATCGAACGAAAGCAAAAGTAAAATGAACGAGTAACATGGCACCGAGTCTGTTTGTTGCCTGCCCGATATAATTTCAACACTAATTCTCTGTGTCTTCCATGACTGCGAGTGGAAATGGGTGTGCTTCTGTTGCCTGCCTGAGGTGCAGGAGGGTTTTAAATGTTCAGTGGATTCCAAAGTCGATCAAATCTGCAGCTGATTATCTTGGTCAAACAAAGCAGAAAGTACTTGAATCTCTATACAGGAGGGAATCAACATCTACATCTACATGGTTACTCTGCAATTCACACTGAAGGGCCTGGCAGAGGGTTCAATGAACCATTTTCATACTACTTCTCTACCATTCCACTCTCGAATGGCGCGTAGGAAAAAGGAACACTTCAATCTTTCCATTGGAGATCTGATTTCTCTTATTTTATTATGTTGATCATTTTGCCCTACATGGGTGGATGTCAAAAAAATATTTTCCATCGGAAGAGAAAGCTGGCAATTGAAATTTCGTAAACAGATTTCGCCACAAAGAAAACCGCCTTTGTT
Source organism: Schistocerca serialis cubense (assembly GCF_023864345.2). NCBI lineage: Eukaryota > Metazoa > Arthropoda > Insecta > Orthoptera > Acrididae > Schistocerca > Schistocerca serialis. The sequence goes on along the minus strand of NC_064648.1, from coordinate 136,286,043 downwards.
TCAGTGACTGCCACACCAACTCTCGTATCATATCAGTGACACTCTCACCCATATTCCGCGATAACAAGAAACGAACTGCCCTTCTTTGCACATTTTCGCTGTCCTACGCCAATCGTACCTGGTAAGGATCCCACACCATGCAGCAATATTCCAGCAGAGGATGTACAAGTGTAATGTAGGCTCTCTTTGGTAGGTTTGTCGCATCTTCTAAGTTTCTGCTAACAAAGCGCAGTCTTTGTTTCGCCTTTCCCACAATATTATCTATGTGGTCATTCCAATTTAAGTTGCTCGTAATTGTAATTCCTAGGTATTTAGTCGAATTGACAGCCCTTAAATTTGTGCGATTTATCGCATACCCAAAATTTAGCGGATTTCTCTTAGTACCCATGTCGATGACCTCGCACTTTTCTTTGTTTGGTGCCAACTGACACTTCCCGCATCATAAAGAAATTCTCTCTAGATCATTTTGTAATTGGAATTGATCGTCTGATGATTTTACTAGACTGTAAATTACAGCGTCATCTGCAAACAATCTAAGGGGGCAGCTCAGATTATCACATAGATCATTTATGTAAATAAGGAACAGCAGAGGGCCTACGACACTACCTTGCGGAACGCCGTATATGTCTTCTATTCTACTCGATTTGCCGTCTATCAGAATGAACTGTGACATCTCTGCGAGGAAATCAAGAATCCAGTCACACAACAGAGACGATACTTCATACGTATCAAATTTGATTAATACTGGATGTATACGTGGACAAGGAAAAAATTCCCGGATTTTTCCCGGATTTCCCGCTTAAAAATACACTTTCTCCCGCGTGAAAACACTTTTTCCGTCTTAAGTGACAGTATATTTTCCGTCGGAAGTACAAGAAATTATCAATCCTTTGAATGGTTATGGTTTTGGACATGGGCGTAGTATTTCCCGGCACTTTAGAAAACGAAACTCAGGGAAAAAGTCACATTTTGGAAATATCTTCGATGTGCAGCAACACGTACGTTGCGTATTTTCGTATTACGACAGCACACATTGGAATTCCACCAAACACCGCATGTGCCTTTCCGAATCACTGAAATCGAGATTGCGATGCGCTTTTGTAAGGCAGTCACAGCTCATGTCACGTGATCTCGCCAGCTCATGACAGCGAGTATTCAGAGCATAGGGCGCGTGATGTAGTCAGCCAATAGCAACACCCCTGTTAAGCAGCTAGTGGTAACACACGAGTTAATGGCTTACATTAATATACATAGTGTTGCTACAAGAAAAGCAAAGCTTCCACATATAATATTGGTCACAAAGTTTAATAAGCTGCAAGAGAAGCTAATCTTTCGATATAATGTTGATTTTTTGCGCGTGTTACACTTTAAGATACATCACACAAATGTGGCAGTAAAATTTTTAATGATGACATAAATGTCTGATCTCCAGGGTTCGAAATTCTTCTAAATGGCTTGTCATCAAAGAGTTGATTTTTAAATGGAGTCAAACACACTGTGATTTAAGAATTCCATGGTACATCCTCACGCATAGTCCAACTTACGTTAAAGGATATTTACTTTGAAAGTAACTCTTTTCGAACCAGCATTCGCAATATTTTTCCACGACCTGCTGGAAACAGGCTCGTTCCAGCAGCTGCCGGAGAGCGCCAGGTAAGAGGCGCCCGCACTTGCGCAGCTATCATTACGTAGGAAGCCAGTATGTACGTACACGTAAAACATTAAAAGATCTTACATTACGTTGAAAAAGCAGTAAGACGTCCCAAGGTACTCCAAGAGATCAGAATTTCGTGAACCATACTAAAATGTGCACATTTAAACTGCAACTTAAAGCGCACATTCGTGTGTCCAGATTCAGATGTAAATTTTCTTGGAGTACCAGTACTGCATAATCTCATGTTTGGTTCATTATTATGGCATAATGCCGTATTTGCTAGAAGATGAAAACTTGCACTTGAAATGCAGCGAACAGTTCAAACTAGCCAGTACTGTGGAATTAAAAATTTCGTTTCAAATACATTGGATGCCTCTGCGGAAAAGGTTAATGAAAGCCAAATTTCTTTAGCAAAGAGACAAAAATAACTTCATTGTTCTGCAAGGCGATTGGTGCTTGACTGTCAGAAACGTGGAAACAAAATAAAATCTGAAACTAATAATGTATATCAGCCTTCGGTAATTATGTGAATGTATTTTAATTCACTTGATACCTCCCGGCCAAAGATATCCGCTTTGCTTTCATGTGATGCGAGAGTAAACGAAGGAGAAACAGCAAAACCACTGAACGTCAACACGGGTCACGTGGAGACTGCCCACTGTAGCTCGGACTTCTCTGCGCATCAGCCTCGCATCTACGATATTTGCGAACCGGGTCAATACTAAAAAAAAAAAAAACGAATTTTCAAAATTACCCTATGTGCATCTTGTAAAAACATACGTGTTAGAGAAAATATAAGACATGTTATTTGGCCTTAAGCGTGCCGAAGTGCAGTGCCACGCCTCTTCGTACAGCGTTCTCCTATCGCACGTCACTGTATTTCACTCTGTGGAATCGAAACGTGTATATTTTGTAAGCGATGACATTAAACTATATTCAGGACTGTGGAAACAGAAATGTCCTGTGCTGCCTCTCCTGCTCCCAGTCAGCCTGCCCCTCTTTATTTTTTAAAAAAAGCGGATGGGATTATTTGTAATCGGGAGAACAAGATCTCTTCAGAAAATTTGGACTCTTTATTGCCTAATAGCTAATAACTTCCTGTTTTGTGTGACAAAAGTAAAATATAGGATGCATAAAACCAATATAGACAAGAGACAAGCAAGAAAGTACACATTTCAATACTTACCTACTAGCATTTTTTCTCTCTAATCTTTAAATGGCGTGCTTTTGCTTTCTGCACAAGAATCTATTACCTCACCAAAGTTGGTCAAACTTTTTGCTGCATGAAAATTCGAAATTTCGTTATCTAATACTGAAAAATCTGTTAATACAAATAATACCCAAGACTGGTGTGGTTTCTGGATCTGATTACATCTATTTTGTCGATGTATGCTAAATAAAACAAAACAGGCCTTTCTAATATTGTAGCCAATTTTATAACACACACACACCAAATTAGCGAGACTGTATTGGCAGAGATAGTCATTTTTAATACACGCTAGAATATAATTCGCTAAGTACATATATCAAATGCCTATTAGGCCAACAACAAGCAAAAAGCTTAATGTTAGGAAATAGTTTCACATTTCATTCATACGCACCAGTTTCTCAAGCATGAGATCGGAAAGTAGTATTACGAAATTCTTATATAAATTAGGAATAGTCTCGTCCTTCCATAATTTGTGTGATGTCCCCGTTTATTCTGCTTCCTCGTTCTAACAATCTTGTCATCACCAATTCTGTGGACATTCCTGCCACTGTCAAAATTTGTTCGCCGATTAACTTCAGTAACCCTGCCAAAATCACCGGTTTAGTAATTATCCAGCGATTATTCTCCAGTTAGGCGTTATTACGTGCTCGTACAATGCGTTTTCCGCGCTACTCCCAGAATGGAACTTAAGCGGCTGCTAACCAGGAAATGTACAACTTTCCCTCTCTAGTGTAGCGACCTGGTCAAAAATTTTCTGTCAAACTTTCATTTTCTTTGATACAGCGACAAGATAATACGTTAATATTTCGTATCTGTTATTCCTGTTGCTCGTTCATTTCCACTCTGATAGTCTGAATCTATGGACGTAGCTATACGCTCATCATCTGCATACCAGTCAGTCACACACACACATACTACATTCACCCGTGCGGCTTTATTCCGCCCAGCTCGTGTAGCCCCGTCCCCTTTTGTCTGCAGGAAAGTTTATTTCCAGATGTGACGAGGATTCCCCTGGCAGGTACATCACGTACACTATGCACGCATTCAAAAATCAACTTAAGATTCATTCAGAAATCAACTTAGAATGTGATCAAAAATGTTCAAAAAGCAACAGGGATGAGCTTCAAACTCTTTTGAATAATCGATAGACCAATGTGCTCTAGATGCTAGGTGCTTTGTGAAACAAGGTTATTTTTCCTCAACAATACGAATTTTCCCCCCTCGCCATCGAAATTGCCGCCTGGTTCAGATACTCCGGTTTGCTGCGTACAGAACCAACAGCGACATTCCTGTTTCCAGATGCGAGAGAAGGTACTACTCAGACGCGACTCAACTGCGCATGCGCATGGTTCCGCTTGTAACTGCTTAAATGAATCTGATGTAAACAGTTGTGACTTAACGCTCATCGGAGGTAATTTTTTGTTACTAAGCACTGCATTTTCTTACAGCCTTTCACACACTTTGCTGTTGGCAGACGCTTGTATGAGCGCTGTGTGTTTTTTGTTTATATATGAAGCATTTCCTTTGGAATTTATATTTCATTCCCTCGTTCGTATTTTGTTGCTGCAGTATTATTCTGCAGTAGCGGTATACAGTAATTTCCTTTGTTAGAGTATCGGTTAATACCAGTCAAAATGACAAAAAATTAACTGAAAACTAAATCAATGGAAAACTCCCGGGATTCTACAAAATTCCCGTTTTTCCTTGTTTTCCTGCAGATGAAAAAATTCCTAGGTCTTTCCCGGATCTTCCGGGTCGTATACACCATGTAATAGTCTCTTGTTAGAAATGGTATCAAACCCTTCTGGAAATCTAAGAATATGGAATCCATCTTAGATCCCTTGTCGACAGCACTCATTACTTCATGGGCATAAATAGCTAGCTGTGTTGCACAAGAACGATATTTTCTGAATCCGTGTTGGTTATGTATCGATAAGTCATTTTCTTCGAGGTGAGTCATAATGTTCGAGTACAGTGTATTCTCCAAAATCCTACTGCAAATTGAGGTCAGTAATATGTCTCTGTAATTCAATAGGTTACTCCTATTTCCTTTCTTGAGTATTGGTGTGACCTGTGCTACTTTCCGGTCTTTAGGAACAGACCTTTCGCCAAGTGAACGGTTGTATATGATTGCTAAGAAAGGCACTATTGTGTCTGCATACTCTGAAAGGAACCTGATTCGTATTCCATCTGGACCAGAAGACTTGCCTTAAGTGATCTGAGTTGCTTCACAACACCTAAAATATATACTTTTATGTCACTCACACTAACAGCTGTTCTGGTTTCGAATTCTTGAATAGTTACTTTGTCTTTTTTCGTGAAGGAATTACGGAAAACTGTATTTAGTAACTCCGCTGTAGTGGCACCATCATCATTGTGGAAACTCTGCTGTTGGTTTTATATATATATATACAGTAGGTCCAACTATCTTTGCCCACGTCGGTTGCTCATTTCTAAAAATAAAAGTTAACTATACCATGGAATTATGCAAAACTTCTCCTCGGTGAATCAAATCCACTACTCATCACACCTGGTGACCTTCATCATCCATCGAATACAGGAGTTTGTTTACGAGTGACGAGCCATACAGTGCTGTACGCACCTCCACTCAGCCACACCCACTGCATTTCTCATTTCTCGAGAGAGCAGATACCTCAACCATTAGACCAGCTGAGTGCATTTGCTGGCGTAACTGGAAATGCCATTGTGGATGATCTTTTTACCCATGGTTTGCAAACACTACCGCCAGAGATTCTCATGTACATCCTCTGAAGTAGGATAACATCCACCGATTCGATTTCCCTTTTGCTACTCTTCCCACAAGTCCCCCGGGATAAACTCTAGTGCAAGTGTCGATGAGAAGCTGAGTCAGAAGTGGAGGTGTGCTCAGGCAGCCGACTGCTCAAGGAGACTGCCTGCAATAAGCAGCAAATCTGGGTTCCTGTTACAGTGCGGCACAGATTTCCAATAGTCACTACAGATGTAACTGACCAGGGAACCATTTAAGGAATATTCGAATTACATTTTAAGACATACCCAAAACAAGCTGTATCCTCATTACTGTACTAAATATTAACTTTTTGTCATTATTACTTGTATTTCTGTTTACCTTATTTTCGCCATTTCTTACTCAGTGTCTTCAACAACTTATATCTACAACCATTCACATAGGTTTTGTTGAGAGGAATTGTGTAAAAAATCCTGTTTCCACGCCCATTTAATTCAGAATCAATTTGTAAGACACACAATCGTCACTAAAAACAAAATCTAGATTCAACACATCAATATACACTCCTGGAAATTGAAATAAGAACACCGTGAATTCATTGTCCCAGGAAGGGGAAACTTTATTGACACATTCCTGGGGTCAGATACATCACATGATCACACTGACAGAACCACAGGCACATAGACACAGGCAACAGAGCATGCACAATGTCGGCACTAGTACAGTGTATATCCACCTTTCGCAGCAATGCAGGCTGCTATTCTCCCATGGAGACGATAATAGAGATGCTGGATGTAGTCCTGTGGAACGGCTTGCCATGCCATTTCCACCTGGCGCCTCAGTTGGACCAGCGTTCGTGCTGGACGTGCAGACTGCGTGAGACGACACTTCATCCAGTCCCAAACATGCTCAATGGGGGACAGATCCGGAGATCTTGCTGGCCAGGGTAGTTGACTTACACCTTCTAGAGCACGTTGGGTGGCACGGGATACATGCGGACGTGCATTGTCCTGTTGGAACATCAAGTTCCCTTGCCGGTCTAGGAATGGTAGAACGATGGGTTCGATGACGATTTGGATGTACCGTGCACTATTCAGTGTCCCCTCGACGATCACCAGTGGTGTACAGCCAGTGTAGGAGATTGCTCCCCACACCATGATGCCGGCTGTTGGCCCTGTGTGCCTCAGTCGTCCTGATTGTGGCGCTCACCTGCACGGCACCAAACACGCATACGACCATCATTGGCACCAAGGCAGAAGCGACTCATCGCTGAAGACAACACGTCTCCATTCGTCCCTCCATTCACGCCTGTCGCGACACCACTGGAGGCGGGCTGCACGATGTTGGGGCTGAGCGGAAGACGGCCTAACGGTGTGCGGGACCATAGCCCAGCTTCATGGAGACGGTTGCGAATGGTCCTCGCCGATACCCCAGGAGCAACAGTGTCCCTAATTTGCTGGGAAGTGGCGGTGCGGTCCCCTACGGCACAGCGTAGGATCCTACTGTCTTGGCGTGCATCCGTGCGTCGCTGCGGTCCGGTCCCAGGTCGACGGGCACGTGCACCTTCCGCCGACCACTGGCGACAACATCGATGTACTGTGGAGACCTCACGCCCCACGTGTTGAGCAATTCGGCGGTACGTCCACCCGGCCTCCCGCATGCCCACTATACGCCCTCGCTCAAAGTCCGTCAACTGCACATACGGTTCACGTCCACGCTGTCGCGGCATGCTACCAGTGTTAAAGACTGCGATGGAGCTCCATATGCCATGGCAAACTGGCTGACACTGACGACGGCGGTGCACAAATGCTGCGCAGCTAGCGCCATTCGACGGCCAACACCGCGGTTCCTGGTGTGTCCGCTGTGCCGTGCGTGTGATCATTGCTTGTACAGCCCTCTCGCAGTGTCCGGATCAAGTATGCTGGGTCTGACACACCGGTGTCAATGTGTTCTTTTTTCCATTTCCAGGAGTGTATAAAGTATCTTTCGGAATGGGACACTTCCTACGTAACTACAGTTGAGTGACTGAACTGAACGTAATTCTCACTGCAAATACAGAGAACGAGAAATCTTCTGCATATGTGCTCAATCTTCAAAATATCATAGCCAAAAAAGTGAGAAAAGAGTAATGTTTAATGGCAACTGTAACCTCTATCCAAAAACTGAAGGAATCTGTATTTTATTTTATTTACTATATCGGCTGGATCATGCCAAAATAAGCAGAACTGTGAGGGTAAGACTTGGGCACGTGTGGCAACACAACTCACCGGAAGCAAGAGACGGCTGCGTCATCGGGTGGAGAGGTGTGTCGCGCAGACGTGGGAGGCACAGCTGCAGCAGGAGTCCGGCTGTGGCCGCTGTGGGGTTGACAGTCAGAGTTGGGGGTGGACCCGCCCCCTGTGGCGGTCGGCGAGCTGCACAGAGAAACACTGTGTGGGTGGGCGTGTTCACACAGGGGCTCACTGCAGGCGGTACAGCTGAAGGACTGTCCACCGGGGCAACAGAACACACAGTCCCAACAACACCAGCCTGTCACATAACGTGACTGTGCCACCAATTAACTGATCTTTTTCTGCACTACTTCTGCTATATTCCCCATTGGCGTAGCCTAAGATGCGAAACAACAAATTGTTCACAATGAAGCATAAACCAAATCCCAAACATAAGGGCCAACAATTTTGCTGCCCTGCCAGAACAACTATCAGACAGAAATACGGGTAAGCCACAGGAGAACTCTAGTAATTTGCAATATGTAGAAGAGGCAAGAAGGTAAAATAAAAGTGAAAGACCAAGAACGAAGCACTCGGGTTAAAAAGGGTGTCAGGCAGAGATGTAATCCTTCGCCCGTCCTGTTCAATCTATACTTCGAAGAAGCGATGACGGAAATAATGGAAAGTCTGAAGTGGAATTAAAATTCAGGGTGAAATCATATAAGATTTGCTGATGACTGATTCCCTCAGTGACAGTGAAGAATTACAGGATTTGCTGAATGGAATGAACAGTGTAATGAGTACAGAATATGGAATGAGAGTAAATCAAAGAAAGGCGAAATTGAGAAGAAGCAGAAGAAGTGTAAACAGCGAGAGACTTAGCATCGTGACTGATGATCAATAAGTAGATGACGTTAAGGTGCAATGCAACTTAGGCAGGAAAGAAACCCACGACGAGCAAAGCAAGGACGACGTCAAATTCACACTAGCACTGCCAAAAAGGGAATCGTGCTTACCTGGCTTCTGCTGGTGGCTCACCGAGCATACTGCTGACTTCAATGACTTCTTGCGGGTACTCGAGCACAGCGTCCGCCCAGCCCCGCGTGGCCATCACCTGCAGGTGGTCCTTTATGAAGGCGACGGCAGCCCTGGTGGCGTCCGGGCACGAGTGCCTCACTGCCCTGACGGCCGTCGCCGCTGCGGTCTCGACGACCAACTGCGAGATCAGCTGACGCTCGCAGGCAGCCTTCAGGCCCGACAAGCCGTACTTGTCGGCCACTGAGAGCAGCTGGGCGGCCGTGTCTGGCAGCTGGGGGGCCTGCAAGGTATACGTGTAGGCGACCAGGAGCTTCAGCACCGGGCCCTCCACGTCGTCGATGCTCACCTGGCCGCTGCTGGCCTCCAGCATGCCGTGCGCGAACATAGCTTTGAACACTGGGCTCGCAGCTGCCAACACGGCCCTGTGAGCCGCCACCCTCGTCTCGCCCGCCACCAGCGTCACCAGGGCGCCGTCACCCCCGTCTAGCAGGGCGGCCAGGGCCTCGGTTGTGGTGTTCTGAACCTCCGTAACTGCCGACATGGTGGGTGGTCCTGAAACACAGTGCCACTGAGCAGCCCTCACACTGCACCCTCAACACTTGTACGAGGCGCATGCATACCTGTATGAAACAACAGCTGTTAAAGTGTTGTCCACCCTAAATCAAATGCAACGTCACCAGTTTCCTTCAAATGACAATGGTCCGTACTGCTTCGTGATCACCTAAGGTTTGTAACTACCAGCGTGGTACTATGATAGACTGCTTTCACCTTCTAGAAATGTTATTGTTCTCAGTCAAAAGATGGTTTATTTATGTCATAGCAAAAAAAATGGCAAAGCAACAAACTTCCTTCAGCACTAAAGTTACAGGACTTATATTTAAATCTAAGCTCGTGGCACCTCTGAGAAAAATTTTCTTCCTCCTTATCTCAGGTTCCACAGATCAGTGACACATCAGAAGCAATGTACATGTAATGCAGAAATCAGTTTCCTTGGTGAATGTCTCAGGATAGGCACGATTAAACTTGACAGGCCATCGTGGCCGAGTGGTTCTAGGCGCTTAAATCCGGAACCGCACGCCTGCTACGGTCACAGGTTCGAATCCTGCCTCGGGCATGGGTGTGTGTGATGTCCTTAGGTTAGTTAGGTTTAAGTAGTTCTAGGTTCTATTGGACTGATGACCTCTGATGTTAAGTCCCATACAGCTCAGAGCCATTTGAGCCGTTTTGAACCACTGTAAGTCTAAATTCATTGGTATGTTTAACTCTCCTTTGAACAGATTGATATCTGCGTCTTCTTTCTTCAGAAAAAGATGCAGCGCCCACCTCCGTGGTAAAGAATGCTGCATAATACTATCGTAAATCACGTCGCCATTTTATCCGAATGTTGCAAGCTATGGTGTACCGAGGTATTTCCAGATACGTCATGGCTAAACCAAAGTAAGCTCCATCACAGCTCCAACAACACTCTTGACTCTCTTGGTCGTATGAGGGGGCAAACGACGGAGTCAGTGAAATAGTTCCACACACTACAGTGTAGCTGGTTTCCTAAATTCAGACAATTGGGTTTCGCGAGCACGGCGTCCACTTTTTTCGAAACGTGCCGAATCAGCATCTCCATTCCACCAGCGTAAGACGTCTGCCGGATCGTTACGGTGTTAACAGAGTGCCTAAGAATTCGTCCCAAGGCTTCTGTGGCGGCCGCTCGAAGTGGATGGAGACGCCGAGGCAGTGCTGCACAGAGCGTAGCGCCGGAGGTCAGCGCAGGGTCGCAGGCCAACACGTGCACTGCAGGCTTCTGGAAGCCACCCGACCAACCCAAGTCTTCCTTCCCCATCCCTCGTCAGTTAGTTGGACACTTGTTTCCGTTTTATATAGCTTTGCGGTTTTTTTCGCCTCCCCATTCCAAGTATGCACTCAATGTTATAGGCTCAAAACTTTGGACACTGGCGTTGTAATCGCATAATGAACGACTTTTCACTGTTGTTTACAGGTATTGTTACCGTATTTTCCTACATCCAAGTGCTGCTGCATGTCAATAAACGAAGTTGTAAAAGCTGTAAAGCCGTTTACATTTCCATACAGTCTTCGAGCATCGACATGTTCCTCGTCTAAGAAACAAACGTCATTGTCTTATAAATCTTTGATGTATCCCGAGATCAGTGGTGTAGTATTCTACTTTATTGTGACACTCTCAATGCGACTGTAGTTTACACTGAGCTTTCGCAGATTCTTTCACTCCAACGGTTTTCTAGGTATTCACAAATTTGCCAAGATACTGAGCGGGATCGTGTCTGAATTATTAGTAGACAGAGGGCCATGGTCCCGATCACCTCAGCATATTTTGGAGACACAATCTTCGTGCGTGTCTGCGCCGTGTAACCGGCAGAGAAACGTGTGTGGAACTCAAGTAGTGGACTGGATATGCAGGGCGCGGCGGTGAGACACTCTGGACTCACATTCGGGAGGACAGTGGTTCGACCACACAGCGTGCAGTGGTCTGCAGACTAAGGGCGAATGCGTGGACGTGGCTGCTTGTCATTTGTGTCTTCTGCACGGGTTTTCTGTTTGATGTCCACCCACACAGGTTTTTCTTCATGGAGTCTCAAGAGGAGTGCCGTGATGGTGCCCTAGAAGAGTCATGACCTTTAAGGTAGCCCTACCGGTCTTCATTACCGAATGTTTCACAAATTGCAACAGGTATTTAGCTGTCTGTGTGTCGTTTCCCAGGAAAACCATGAGGAAGTGGTCTCATTTCGTCCATCATTAAAGTTGTTTACAAGCTTTCCAATGAGTACGACGTGCATTAAACTATTTTTCAATATTTATATTATTTCCAATGGTGGTGATGTTTTCTTCTTCAGTGCAATTTCCGTGTGTGGGTCACACAAGTCAGAAACGATTTCACGGTGCCATCAATTTGGAATCTTTACAGTCGCCTCATCAGTATTAATTGCAGACTTCATTCTTTTTCCATCAAAATTAGAAATTAATCAGCGAAAGCACTCGACGCCCTCTGTAAGGTCTTTTTATTAATGAGAAAACATTTGACTGGGCTTTTGATATTAATATATCACTTTCTTCCACCCCTCACAGGCGTTTTTGATGTGATGGGGCCTTCCACTGTAATTCCACATATCTGATGGCATCTGGTCTTTATCAACCAACTGGTCCAGAAATAGTCCAATAATCGACGAAACTAGTTTTTCAGACAGCATTTTCTGAATAGACAGCCAACTATGGTCCAATATTTCTAAGACAATATATCGTACTCTGGATAGATTGTTAGGTAACAATGTCTTTCTTAGTTGTTCTTAAGAGGGGACTTCTTTCCACGTCGTTGACTAAAATGAAAATTGCAACTCGTAATCTCTGGTTCAGGAAATAAATTTCCAGCTGATTGGAATGGACATTAGCAATTTCCAGAGTCATTATGTGAGAAGCAGGGTTCCATCCGAGCACATTTTTATTTGTTAAGTAATAGTAAATATTAGGACTATGTAGTATGTATCAAATAGTGAGGTGCATTCTGACTCCCAACATGTACACAATTGTCTTATTATTCAAACGAACTGTTAGTGGTTAAATTGTGCTGTAAGCAAAATTCTGCCAGGCAGCTTCCCCTTTCATTCCCTTACTTCAGTTCTTTTCTCCGACAACTTTTCTTCCACTTCGTATTCCGACTATCGATTTCGAGTGCCGCATCACAAGTTTTCATCTCGCTTAACGATCTGACCAATTTCTTTTCTCTCTAAAAGCATTTCCTTAATCTCTTCGTCATTTTCGGAACCTGCTGACGTGCAGGCCAGTACTTCTGTAACTGGTTTGGCTGTGTGTCTGTCCTGGCTGTGGTAGCGACTTCACTGTGCAGCTCAGATAGCAATAAGGTGTTAGTGTTTTCGGCCGAGAACGATATTAAACAAATTTCCAGTGACCTCAGGGAGAAATCTAGGGAGGAGCTATTCTCAAACACACGCATTTCTTGCTACCAGATGCCGAGACGAAGACAGGCATTGTGAAGAATCTAGCCACATCAAGATCAAGGACCCAGATTAAAATACATAAGCACAATCCTCGTCCAACTGAGCTACTTATAAAACTACGGGGGCATTCGATCTGCAACGCTACACTTTTTTCTTGGCCAATTTCTGTTGGGAAAATGCGAAATTTGTGAGACATCGTGGAATATTCCCACTTCAGCCCCTACAGCTTCATGAAATTCCAACAGCTGACAGCACCGTATGTAGCCTCCAAAATGGCGTCCGTAAAGGAGGTGCGACCCAAGCAGAGAGCTGTCACCGAGTTTCTTTCGGATGAAAACCAGAGCATCGGAGACCTTCATACCCGCTTGCAGAATGTCTGAGGCGATTTGGCAGTGAACAGAAGCACCGCGAGTCGTAGTGCGAGGTGTCTGTCAGCGTCAGAAGAGCTTACTGGTGATCAACGCCTGGCCTAGCAGCGCCATCGTCGCAGCAGGGTTGTGCATATCTGGCCGACCTCCCGCGTGTCGGCCAGCTGCAGACGGCTGTGACTCCTGCGATGTGGGAACGTGCTCTCATTCAGGGTGACCGGTGGATCACTCAGAGCTGAAGAACCCGCATCTCGCACCTTCCGACTTCCGCCTGTTTGGTCCAACGAAGGATGCACTCCACGGCAAGCAGTACACGGATGACGGCAGGTCACTGATGCAGCAAGACGTGAGTGGCTGATCAACTGTTTACTCACTCTATCAGTTTAATGAAAGAACCAGATGAAACTGGCCATGTCAGCTATATGAACACTTTTTCAACCACTCTCTGGCTTTGCAATGTAATTATTACGAATTGTCATCTTACATCGAAAGCGTAGCTTACCACGTAGCTGGGAGGAGAGCAGAATTTTGGTTCTCACGCTGGCACAGCTGATTTCAAAAATTTTTACCTAAGGGACGACTGTGATGGATTCATCTACAGCATCAATTTAAACTACAACCAGAAGTACACGTCCATAAGATCTAATTGTCTGGAATTTTCTTTCGTTTCATTGCAACAGATTTCTGACTAAATAAAAAGTACTTTGGAAAATAATTATTTCATAGTGTTTTGGTTATTAAGTGTTTTGCAGGGTCTGAGGACATACGTTGAAATTTTATGGAAATTAAGTAAATCTATGAGTAAGAACATTTCTTGTGCAGCAGTAGAATTTTTGGCGTATGCCCGACTTAGGTTGATTTTGTAAAAGGCAGCCAGAAGGGTCGTTGAGTATTAAATCTGTAAGTAATTTATGTTGCGGAATGGAATCTAATTTTGTCTTCATTAAATTTTATTTTGTTTCGGAATTACGTGATTTCTCGTCTAAATTACCTGCAGTAATCTGATTGGCTGACATTAAAAATACCTGAAGTATACAAGTGCTCGAAATGATCTGATTGGCTGTTTAACACATTAGCCAATAGGAATTAAGCATATCCCGTGAGTATAAGTATGGCTTTGTGCCTCCGATCTAAGAGTCGATTAAGTCGTTCGGGAGCCACCTTCTGGTAAACGCCTGTGTTAAATAGCGCTGATCAAATTTATTCCAAAATAAAGAAATTTGCGCGTTTTATTGCTTCTCTTGCCGTTGACAAGAGCGACTACAGTACTGAATATTTTGTGAAAGCTTGAGATTTGAGAGTGATTTATTTTAGGAGATATTTGCATGTGAACATTTTATTTCGTACACAAACATTACGCGGCGTGTTTCGTGCAGATTACGAGACATTATATGCATTATAGGAATGTTTCTATACTGAGTCTGGGTGAGTGATTGCACTGACTTTTGTTTTCAAGGTTTATTGGAATGCCGCAATTGTTAAATCAGCCCAGAATTTTGCCATTCTGCATGCTTTTCGAGGAGCTAAGGACTGCACTGAGTGCAGGTGATTTCCGGAGGAGACAACATTCCATAAAACCACATTTAGAAAGCCTGTAGAACCAACGTCGTAACTCAAATCGTATTGCTCTTGCACATATCACGAAGGCAAGTTTAGACTGATTACTGCACACATAGAGGCACTTTAATGGTTCTTCACACACCCCTGGACGTTAATGGACCATGAGAAAGTCCTAGTAAGTGATACGATGGATGTACCCACTGCCATGCACTTCAGTCGTTTCAAGGGTGTAGATAAGTGAGACTCAGTTTGGGAGGAGGAAGAATCACACTTGATCTCTTAAGGGACTGTAGCTGATTGGTTCCTCCAGTAAACATAAGGGCCTTGCTGCTCTCACATATAAACAACTCGGGTAATGCATAACGAGTCCGTAATTATGAGCAATACATCTTCCATCTGCGGTAACTATAGACTTTGCATTACTGTACTGAAACTTCCTGCAGATCTGAAAGGAAAATTCATAACTTAAAGGTCGTTAAATACTGGAAGAAACCCATAGTGTGTGGCTTTTTCAGTCCTTATTACGACCATGTGCTCCCTCTGAACGTCATCACGTCACCAGCGCACACAAATGCAACTGCGAGGATACATAAATGGACGGCTGTGTGTATCAAACGTCGGTTTTCGTCATTTGGTTTTTTTCCCTGTATGCAGACATCGTAAAGTGACCAATGGGCAGAATTACTCACAGAGTCAGTGCCCATACTGACACATACGATGAGTTTCATTATGCACTTAGTCGGGGAACTGCGATTGTGCAACACTATTGCATTGTAGGTAACATGTGAGACACTTCGCCTGGCTAAGAACCAGGACGGCCTTCCTGCTGAAAAAGACACACGCGAGATTCTCCTGTCCTCCGGCAAAGTGGCTCTGCTTCCCCACTCTAACCACCAACCTCCGAAAACCATGCAGTCCTTAAAGGACTGTTTAAAACCTGTTACTGCCTCAAAGTCAGAACCCATATCAGTAAAGAGCCGTCGAATGACTAATCAGTTGAGTGGAAAAAGCTAGTGAAAAGTCGAGAGGTATCGATTACATTTATCAAATCACCACCAAATGTCTGAAGTATGGCAAGCTGCAATCATTCTGGAGTGTTATACATGTGAGAAACAGATTTCCTCTGGAAAAAATGAACAGCAGCTACTGCACCTTACAAACACTTTTCTTTTGCAAACTTCCAGCATGCTGCAGTACCTTAGGGCAACAACTACTATTCATCAGTACATAAAAAACCAGCCCAAGTTGCAAATTTTTACTTTTTATTCATTCGATGACCAGTTTCGAGCCGAGACCAATTTTGAAATCGTCGTAACATAATCGGAAATGGGATTTCCGAACGTTTCAAAAATGTACTACGAACATTTTTGACATGTTCGTAAATGCTATGATTTGGAAATGGGTCTCGGTCCGTAATTAGTCATCAAATAAATAAAATGTAAAAATTTGATACTTTGACTGCTTTCCATTCTACTGACTTTTTTGCCACAGACTTTTTGGTCGTAAGTTTGTCATTATAATAAATGCCTCTGAAAAACCTACACGAGGCAAAATTCTAACTTCAATGAAAGTCAAAGAGAAGAATCGTTAATCTCACGATATAATCTTGATTCAACTGCCGATGTCAGTTATTTGAAGTACACACACACACACACACCAGACGTAGTCTTGCCTCAGCTGGGTTCCGCGAGTTCCGGAACCTGTACAGAAAAATGGAGTGGACAGCAACATGAACCTCATTTCCACCCTTTTTATTGCTCATGAAAGCCACACATTGCATGATGTACCACCACACAGCGAGACCTTCGGAGGTGGTGGTCCAGATTGTAATACCTCCAATACCCAGTAGCACGTCCTCTTGCATTGATGCATGCCTGTATTCGTCGTGGCATACTATCCACAAGTTCATCAAGGCACTGTTGGCCCGGACTGTCCCACTCCTCTATGGCGATTCGGCGTAGATCCGTCAGAGTGGTTAGGGGGTCACGTCGTCCATAAACAGCCCTTTTCAATCTGTCCCAGGCATGTTTGGTAGGGTTCATGTCTGGAGAACGTGCTCGCCACTAGTCGAGCGATGTCGTAATCATAATGGAAGTCATTCACAATATCTGCGCGAATTGTCGTCCACCAAGACGAATGCCTCGCCAATATGCTACCGATATGGTTGCACTATCGGTCAGAGGATGGAATTCAGGTGTCTTACAGCCGTTACGGCGCCTTCCGTGACCACCAGCGGCATACGTCGGTCGGCCCACCACATCATGCCACCCCATAACAGCAGCGAACCTCCACCTTGCTGCACTCTCTGGACAGTGTGCGTAAGGCGTTCAGACTGACCGGGTTGTCTCCAAACACGTCTCGGCAATTGTCTGGTTAAAGGCATATGCGACACTCATCGGTGAAGAGAACGTGATGCCAATCCTGAGTGGTCCATTCGGCATGTTGTCGGGCCCATCTGTTCCACGCTGCATGGTGTCGTGGTTGCCAAGATAGACCTCGGCATCGACGTCGGGAGTGATGTTGCGCATCATGCAGCCTATTGCGCACAGTTTGAGTTGTAACACGACGTCCTGTGGCTGCACGAAAAGCATTATTCAACATGGTGGCGTTGCTGTCAGAGTTATTCCGACGCATAATCCATAGGCAGCGGTCATCCACTGCGGCCTGAGCGAGGCATGTCATAGACAGTTCCTCTCTCTCTATCTCTCTCTCCACCCCCCCCCCCCCCTCCCTTCCATGTCCGAACAACGTCGCTTTGGTTCACTCCGAGACGCCTGGACACTTCCCTTGTTGAGAGCCCTTCCCAGCACACACGGAAACTACATACAACACGAGCCGTGTACCTCCTTCCAGGTGCAATGGCTGGAACTGATTGGCTGTCGGACCCGCTCCGTCTAATAGGCGCAACCCATGCATCGTTGTTTACATTTGTGGATGGGTTCGGTGACGTCTGTGAACAGTGAAAGGGACTGTGTCTGTGATACGATATCCACAGTAGACGTCTATCTTCAGGAGTTCTGGGAACCGCTAAACTTTTCGCGTGTGTGTGTGTGTGTGGGGGGGGGGGGGGGGGGGTAGTAGTTACACTCACCGCACAGAGAGCTCCCATGAAAAGTGAGCCATGGTAGGGCAATGAAACAACGTTGAAACATTTGTTAGGACATGGGGAAGAGTAACAGTGCACAAACCATTAAAAATCGCATTTTAATTTCCACATGAGAGGGTAAACGTCGTTAATTGCGTTCAGTGTTTGCATTCCGCGTTACGAACTTCGGTCAGTGTGGAGACGGTGTGCATCGGCGGCAGCCCCGTCAGCTCGCCACGCCCTGCCCTGGACACGCGCGGCCCCGCCCCCTGCCTGCGGCGCCACGGGCAGTGCTGACGCGGCCCGCGCCACCGGCGGAGGTGAGGCGCGCCGAGTCACAGCCTCCTGGGCGCTACGGACGTGCGTACACGCACAGCTGTCTTCCCGCCCTGTTCTTCTCGTAGCTGTTCAGTGGTCCGACTGTGTAGTTCGAGAGTGCATGTTGCTGTGTTCGCTCTCTGCAGAATCCGACTTGCATTCCTGTAATTTCGTCAGTTTTCTTGTTTTCTACGTGAGAAATGTCACGTCGCCGTGGTTGCACAGATAAAGAAATCCTGGATATGCGCACTAAGAGCGACGGTGAGTGTGAATTATCTGACGTTGCTAACAGTGATGGGTCTTCAACAGAATCTCGGAGCTGTAGTCCTCAGCCATTTACGTCAGAGGGGAGAGCGAGAATTACAGTCAGCAGTTCCTCTGAATCAGAGGAGTCAGAAAGCGACAGTGAAACGGTTCAGAAAAATGCGCACTTACGTGACACGTTTGACTGGAATGAAACCGATTTCCAGCCATTACACCATTACTTCGATGACGAGTTCAGGACACAAATACCAGATACTGACCCAAACATTCATTTTTTGTGATATTTATGTCTCAAGAACTTTCAATTTATTGCAGACGAAACAAATTCGGTTTTACGTTTACACCAGAGAAAATACTACTGAATCTTAATTCTCCTGGGCCGGCCGGTGTGGCCGTGCGGTTCTAGGCGCTTCAGTCTGGAACCGCGTGACCGCTACGGTCGCAGGTTCGAATCCTGCCTCGGGCATGCATGTGTGTGATGTCCTTAGGTTAGTTAGGTTTAAGTAGTTCTGTTCTACGGGACTCATGACCACAGATGTTAAGTCCAATAGTGCTCAGAGCCATTTGAACCATTTTTTTGTCAATTCTCGACTGTCAAAATGGAAAGACACTGGATTTGAGGAGATGTATCGTTTTGTTGCTGTTTGCCTTCTAATGGCGCAAGTTAAGAAGTTAAAATTAACTGATTATTGGTCCAGAGATACACTTTTGAACACACCAGTTTTCAGCGAAATTATGTCCCGAGACCGTTTTTGTCTACTTCTGAGAATCTTACACTTCAGTGATAACTCTGCGAGTACTGGAAGCGACAGTCTATTGAAAATTAGGGCTAGTGTTGGCAAAGTTCGTAAGACATTTCGTAATTCATGTCGCCCACATCACAAGATTTGTATAGACGAAAGTCCATTGCTGTTCGAAGGACGAATATCTTCTAAGCAAGTTACTCCAACCAAGCGAAGCAGATTCGGAACAAAGACATTCGGACTGTGTAACTATCACAGTGGGTGTATTTTATATTTGGAACAGGGTATGTCAGTGACTGGCTGGTACCGCAGCCGGGCCTGCTCCTCTGGCTTCACATCGTGGAACAGCCGCGTGTGGCACTGTTCGTGAGAACAGGCGTAACATGCCAAAACTGCAGACGAAATTAAAACGAGGAGAAACTGAGTTTAGGTCCACTGACAAGGTCCTTGCTATCAAGTGGTGCGATACGAGAGACGTGTACATGTTGACCACAAGTCACACAACACGAATGGTTGAAACAGAGAAGACTGACAAATACTGACGAAAAAACAGAGAAACCGCAGTGTATTGTAGAGAACAATTCGAGTATGGGTGCAGCTGACCGTTGTGACATTTAACCGAGCACAGTGGAATCAGCGCGTAAATGGTGTAAGAAGTATTTTTTTCACATTCTGGATTTGTGCATTCTAAATGTTCATGCTCTCCACCGGTGGTAACAGGGCGAAAACTGGCACCAGCAGAGAGTCACCTTTCTCCCGTAAGGGAGATGGTAGAAAAATATGCTACAGAGCGGAGGAAAGCTGGTAGGGGAAGGTACTGCGATGACGAGAATCCTCTGCGATTCACACGGAGGCATTTCCCGGCTGTTGTGAGTGAACATTCGCAGGAAAGTACGCTAATGCGCAGTTTGCACGGAACAGTAAGTGCGCCGGAAATTAGAGACTGATGCAAAACTTGCGATGTTCCATTACGCGTTGCACCCTGGTTTGAGACTAATCATACAAAGAAGCATTACTCATCATTGGGAACTAAATCTGAGAAAATTTATTCACACTTCTGAATTAATCACTAAAAAAAAGGCAAAAATGTAAGAAATATACACCTATTTTTATCTCCGCCAAAGCCCGGTAGATGCAACAAGAGTAAAATTATTTAAACGAAGCCTGACTTCTTCATATGTAGCAGTTTACTGGCAAATGAACGGACCCATTGGTGATTGAGATGGCGCAATATCTGTACTGTGGAAAATGTAATTACGCCGAGTACATTGCGGCAGTATAACAAAACCCTTCCATTAATCTGCATACGGTACATTTAAATTATTAACACGTAACATGGACACATATTCCTTCATCCTTAACAGTACAAATGTGTATCACACTTGGTCTACTTGTACAACAAAACACGTTTTCCATAACTGATTTAAACGCCTTCGATCAACGAGAAACAACACGCCAAAGTCAAAACTGTTCTCTCAGTGCGATTCTTCTTGCTACTTTGCCTCTGTTGTCGGTCAATACTGAAAATTAAACTCTTGGTTCTAGGGAGGGTGAGGGGCTTAAAATTTGTTGTTCGAATGAGAATGGCTTTGAATCATTAATAGGAAACGGTATTTGAAAAAGGAGTGTAATACACCCTGCTTTCATCTTTTCATGAAAATCAACATTTTTCGACTAATTTGTGGATTATTGGAAAATAGTAGGGGAATAAAAATTGTTATTCCTTATCGTTGTGCAGTCAATCTATTGCACTCTAAATTTCATTTTCATCATGCGTTCACACTACTAGACATGCTAACCCGAAGTTTACATTGTTTTCGGGCATGATTTTCGCGCCTAACTTTCATTCCAGTTGTACAGCTTGGTATGTTCTATGGAGCACAGTTATATTTTTAGCAAAATCGGAATGAAAATACCGCATTTGTGACGTTTTTACTTAATCCTCAATTCTGTGCTTAATTCATTCAGTACTGGAAAGTGCTTTGGAAATGTAACTTTGTATTTAAGAACCTTTTGTTGTTAGGTTACTACATGCCAAGTTTCACGTTCGTCTTAGCATTAGTTCAGGAGATGCAAGAAGCCAAACTGAAATTTTTTCGGGTGCCTAATTTTTTGGCCGATTTACCTACAATTTTCTCGCTGAATATGGCTTGTAAAGTTCTTTTCATTATTGTTCTTAGGAGAACGCATAAAGTTGTTCAAGATGGTCGGCCAAATTTTATTTCTTTACAAAAACGATTGCCCGAGATATTACAGCTCAAAGTCGGCACAATTTCACGCTGGCTCTGCACGGGTCGTATTCAGCCGAGAAGTGTTCAGCACAAGGCGGGTTGGGCACCGCGGGCCGATCCGGTGAAAAAGCTGCGTGCGTTAGTTCCAGTACGTCTGGGAGCTCAACAGTCTTTTCATTTCTCGGGCCAAATAACTTCACTTGGCTCCAGGTCAGTTCTGTTGGGTTCATACTGTAATGGTACAGTAAGAAATGCAGCATTGGTATGCTGTACGCGATGCTGTGAAAATGATTGTTATTCATGTTTCCACGACACACATCTGTGGCATAGAACAACGGACACCGTGCAAATAAGGAGAATTTAGCTTTTCATTTTTGCACTGAATAATTGTTATGTTTTCTTAATTCGTTAACTGTCTTTCATAAAATATCGATAGTTGAGAATTTATAATTGAAATGAAATTTTGCGTGCAATATGCAATTAAAAACATGAAGTTGTGCATTATTCATAAAAAATGATGAATTTTACAAATACGAGATGCAGGTAATTCAAATTGAACGAGAAAAACCTGCCCGAGGCAGTACTTGAACCAGTCAACCATGTATTGCAATAAATCACCCAGCCATTACGCTCCGCTGTACATACACTTTTAGTTACGTTGTAGCTGTATGTGACAGTCCCTCGGAAAACTTCAAAGCCGATTATCTCTGAATTTATGACAAACAGCAAGAACAGCCAATTTATCGGCACTTCTTACT
Source organism: Schistocerca serialis cubense (assembly GCF_023864345.2). Taxonomy (NCBI): domain Eukaryota; kingdom Metazoa; phylum Arthropoda; class Insecta; order Orthoptera; family Acrididae; genus Schistocerca; species Schistocerca serialis. Next base: position 136,263,896 of record NC_064648.1, on the reverse strand, counting down.
TTCGTTTAACGTAACCATGAACCATGGACCTTGCCGTTGGTGGGGAGGCTTGAGTGCCTCAGCGATACAGATGGCCGTACCGTAGGTGCGACCACAACGGAAGGGTATCTCTTGAGAGGCCAGACAAACGTGTGGTTCCTGAAGAGGGGCAGCAGCCTTTTCAGTAGTTGCAGGGCAACAGTCTGGATGATTGACTGATCTGGCCTTGTAACACTAACCAAAACGGCCTTGCTGTGCTGGTACTGCAAACGGCTGAAAGCAAGGGGAAACTACAGCCGTAATTTTTCCCGGGGGCATGCAGCTTTACTGTATGGTTAAATGATGATGGCGTCCTCTTGGGTAAAATATTCCGGAGGTAAAATAGTCCCCCATTCGGATCTCCGGGCGGCGACTAATAAAGTGAACGTCATTATCAGGCGAAAGAAAACTGGCGTTCTACGGATCGGAGCGTGGAATGTCAGATCCCTTTATCGGGCAGGTAGGTTAGAAAACTGAATAAGGGAAATGGATAGGTTAAAGTTAGATATACTGGGAAATAGTGAAGCTCGGTGGCAGGAGGAACAAGGCTTTTGGTCAGGTGAATACAGGGTTATAAATACAAAATCAAATAGGGGTAACGCAGGACTAGATTTAATAATGAATTTAAAAAAAAAATAGGAGTGCGGGTAAGCTACTACAAACAGCATAGTGAACGCATTATTGTGGCCAAGATAGATACGAAGCCCACACCTACTACAGTAGTAAAAGTTTATATGCCAACTAGCTCTGCAGATGAAGAAATTGATGAAATGTATGAGGAGATAAAAGAAATTATTCAGGTAGTGAAGCGAGACGAAAATTTAATAATCATGGGTGACTGGAATTCGAGAGTAGGAAAAGGGAGAGAAGGAAACATAAGTGAATATGGATTGGGGCTAAGAAATGAAAGAGGAAGCCGCCTGGTAGAGTTTCGCACAGAGCATATAGCTAACACTTGGTTCAAGAATCATGGAATAAGGTTGTATACATGGAAGAGTCCTGGACATACTAGAAGGTATCAGACAGATTATACAATGGTAAGACAGAGATTCGGGAACTAGGTTTTAAATTGTTAGACATTTCCAGGGGCAGATGTGGACTGATCACAATCTATTGGTTATGAACCGTAGATTAAAACTGAAGAAACTGCAAAACGGTGGCAATTTAAAGAGATTGAGACCTGGATAAACTGACTAAACCAGAGGTTGTACAAAGTTTCAGGGAGAACATAAGGGAACAATTGACAGGAATGGGGGAAATAAGTACAGTAGAAGAAGAATGGGTAGCTCTGAGGGATGAAGTAGTAAAGGCAGCAGAGGATCAAATAGGTAAAAAGACAAGGGCTAGTACAAAACCTTGGGTAACAGAAGAAATATTGAATTTAATTGATGAAAGGAGAAAATACAAAAATGCAGTAAATGAAGCAGGCAGAAAGGAATACAAAAGTCTCGAAAATGAGATCGACAGGAAGTGCAAAATGGCTACGCAGGGATGCCTAGAGGACAAATGTAATGATGTAGAGGCTTATCTCACTAGGGGTAAGATAGATACTGCCTACAGGAAAATTAAAGAGACCTTTGAAGAAAAGAGAGCCAGTTTTATGAATATCCAGAGCTCAGATGAAAACCCAAGAAGGGACAGAAATGTGGAGGGAGCATATAGAGGGCCTATACAAGGGCAATGTACTTGAGGACAATATTATGGAAATGGAAGAGGTTGTAGATGAAGATGAAATGGGAGATACGATACTGCGTGAAGAGTTTGACAGAGCACTGAAAGACGTGATTCGAAACAAGGCCCTGGGAGTAGACAACATTCCATTAGAACTACTGACGGCCTTGGGAGAGCCAGTCCTGGCGAAACTCTACTATCTGGTGAGCAAGATGTATGAGATAGGTGAAATACCCTCAGACTTCAAGAAGAATGTAATAATTCCAATCGCAAAGAAAGCAGGTGTCGACATATGTGAAAATTACCGATCTATCAGTTTAACAAGTCACAGTTGCAAAATACTAACGCGAATTCTTTAGAGACGAATGGAAAAGCTGGTAGAAGCGGACCTCGGGGAAGATCAGTTTGCATTGTGTAGAAGTGGTGGAGCACGTGAGGCAATACTGATGCTACGACTTATCTTAGAAAATAGATTAAGGAAAGGCAAGCCTACTTTTCTAGCATTTGTACAAACCTACGTTTCTAGCATTTGTAGACTTAGAGAAAGCTTTTGACACTGTTGACTGGAATACTCTTTCAAATTCTAAAGATGGCAGGGGTAAAATACAGGGAGCGAAAAGCTATTTACAATTCGTACAGAAAGCAGATGGCAGTTACAAGAGTCGAAGGGCATGAAAAGGAAGCAGTGGTTGGGAAGGGAGTGAGACAGGGTTGTAGCCTCTCCCCGATGTTATTCAATCTGTATATTGAGCAAGCAGTAAAGGGAACAAAAGAAAAATTCGGAGTAGGTATTAAAATCCATGGAGAAGAAATAAAAAGTTTGAGGTTCGCCGATGACATTGTAATTCTGTCAGAGACAGCAAAGGACTTGGAAGAGCAGTTGAACGGAACTAACAGTGTCTTGAAAGGAGGATATAAGATGAACATCAACAAAAGCAAAAAGAGGATAATGGAATGTTGTGGAATTAAGTCGGGTGATACTGAGGGAATTAGATTAGGAAATGAGACGCTTAAAGTAGTAAACAAGTTTTGCTATTTGGGGAGCAAAATAACTGATGATGGTCGAAGTAGAGAGGATATAAAATGAAGACCGGAAATGGCAAGGAAAGCGTTTCTGAAGAAAGGAAGTTTGTTAACATCGAGTATAGATGTGCCAGGAAGTCGTTTCTGTAAGTATTTGTATGGAGTGTAGCCATGTATGGAAGTGAAACACGGACGATAAATAGTTTGGACAAGAAGAGAATAGAAGCTTTCGAAATGTGGTGCTACAGAAGAATGCTTAAGATTAGGTGGGTAGACCACATAACTAATGATGAAGTATTGAATAGACATCTTGGATATTCGGGAATCCAGCCGGATGTTCGCGTCGTTCTCAGACGATATTTCAACAGCGTGCCTCGCTGTCTTCTTCAGGTGCGACCTGAGACTGGTCCTTGGGTCGATCGAGTCCAGTATTTATGCCTGGGAGGAGCTGGGCGTTCCCTAATCGGTCCGCGCCGCGTCGACGGCAGTCAGAACATCCGCGACAGGAGGGGTCCGTTGAAGCCAAGTCTGGGGGGCGCGGACCACAGATGAAACACTCGACCCGGCGCCGACCGATTAGGGAACGCCCAGCTCCTCCCAGGCATAAATACTGGACCCGATCGACGCAAGGACCAATCTCAGGTCGCACCTCAAGAAGACAGCGAGGCACGCTGTTGAAATATCGTGCGAGAACGACGCCAACATCCGGCTGGATTCCCGAATATCCAAGAGGTCAACAGATCGCCGGGAAAGCATGGAGAATTACAAGTATTGAATAGAATTGGGGAGGAGTTTGTGGTACAACTTAACAAATAGAAGGGACCGGTTAGTAGGACATGTGAGGCATCAAGGGATCACAAATTTAGCATTGGAGGGCAGCATGGAGGGTAAAAATGGTAGAGGGAGACCCAAGATATGAATACACTAAGCAGATTCAGATGGATGTAGGCTGCAGTAGATACTGGGAGATGAAGAAGCTTGCACAGGAGAGCTGCATCAGACCAGTCTCAGGACTGAAGACCACAAGAACAACAACAACAACGACAGTAATAAGATATCTAATAAGTAAGTAAGACCTACTTCCAAGAGCGTAACAACACCAGCGTAGATATTCAAACCCGCACACTGCGGAATAGATGACGGAAAGTGTATCGTTCAAGTTTGGGAAGACGAATTTCCATAATTTCGGCTAGTTCCAGGAAATGTATACAAAGCAAGGTGTAACTTTGGTATTGCAAAAGGTGGAGAGGGATTTTCGATTTCACACGGCGGCATAACCGACGCCAGCGGTTATTTTAACAGTGTCAACCACAAACGAAGGCGCTTAACGTCGGTTCAAACCCCGCTAATGGAAAGTCTCTACAAGGTGGACACCATGACAGCAGGCAAGGTATGTCGTAGTTGAATGCTAATTTCAACATTTCTGATTTTCAAGGCGATAATAGACCTGCTTACGCAATTACAAAAACGCTATTAATATTGCTTCTTTTTCGTTTACAGATAACTAATCTGAGCTTACATTCGCATTTCACACAATTAAACAACATCATAGGTATGCCAGCTCTCACTGCAATGTAAAAGTATCTTCTTTAAGTTATTCCCGAATTCGACAAGTTCAAGTTAAACCACGAGTGGAAAAACAAAATGTGAGGCATTAATTGGCGCTTCCAACAAAGGTAGCCTAATCAAAAAAGTTATCCAATTCATGTAAGCTGCTTCCATGCGCAAGCACAGAATTCTCGATTTCTATGAGGCCTCTGGTCAATCTGCAATGTCTGGGCAGAGCTTGAAAAGGAATCCAAAACACAAGGTGAGTTTGTCCCAGGTTTCTAAATTTTACTGTAGACAATGCAAACGCATACTGCGGGAAAAAGAACTCTACATTCATTTAAAAAAGAAAAATCGTGGGAGATTGAAATCAAATTGCTGCGCACATATACTCCATAATTGTTTTAAATGTGGTACAACAAACGCTATATCAACAGATACTGAAATGTTAGTAATAAAGACTTTCAACTATTTCTCAAATTCATCTAAAAGGTTATCCAAGTTAAAAAGAGTTCTTTCAATTTATTGATACACAATACAATGCTTTGTCAAGATATGTACTTACAAGGTGGTTAAGCCTAAAGCCTGCCACAGAAAGTGTTGAAAACTCTTCCTGCAATTATGTCATACTTTCCTAGTGTAGAAGATTGCCCCAGCTTTATCAAAAACAACTTGATGGGAGTGTGTAGTTCAGGAATACACTAATTTTAGTGAAATTATATGTTCAATTTTCTTGCACTTGTGGTCATCAGTCCTGAGACTGGTTTGATGCAGCTCTCCATGCTAATCTATCCTGTGCAAGCTCCTTCATCACCCAGTACCTACTGCAGCCTACATCCTTTTGAATCTGCTTAGTGTATTCATCTCTTGGTCCCCTCTACGGTTTTTACCCTCCACGCTGCCCTCCAATACTAAACTGTTGATCCCACGATGTCTCAGAACATGTCCTACCAACCAGTCCCTTCTTGTCAAGTTGTGCCACAAACACCTCTTCTCCCCTATTCTATTCAATACCTCGTCATTAGTTATGTGATCTACCCATCTAATCTTCAGCATTCTTCTGTAGCACCACAATTCGAAAGCTTCTATTCTCTTCTTGTCTAAAATATTTATCGTCCATGTTTCACTTCGATACATGGCTACACTCCATACAAATACTTTCAGACACAACCTCCTGACACATCTATACTCGATGGTAACAAATTTCTCTTCTTCAGAAACTCTTTCTATGCCATTGCCAATCTACATTTTATATCCTCTCTACTTCGACCGTCATCAGTTATTTTGCTCCCCAAATAGCAAAACTCCTTTACTACTTTTTAAGTGTCTTTTTCTAATCTAATTCCCTCAGCATCACCTGACTTAATTCGACTACATTCCATTATCCTCGTTTTGCTTTTCTTGATGTTCATCTTACATCCTCCTTTCACGACACTGTCCATTACGTTCAACTGCTCTTCCAAGTCCTTTGCTGTCTCTGGCAGAATTACAATGTCATCGGCGAACCTCAAAGTTTTTATTTCTTCTCCATGGATTTTAATACCTACTCCGAATTTTTCTTTTGTCTCCTTTACTGCTTGCTCAATATACAGATTGAGTAACATCGGGGACAGGCTAAAACCCTGTCTCACTCCCTTCCCAACCACTGCTTCCCTTTCATGCCCCTCGACTCTTATAACTGCCATCTGGTTTCTGTACAAATTGTAAATAGCCTTTCGTTCCCTGTATTTTACCCCTGCCACCTTCGGAATTTGAAAGAGTATTCCAGTCAACAGTGTCAAAAGCTTTCTCTAAGTCTACAAATGCTAGAAACGTAGGTTTGCCTTTCTTTAATCTTTCTTCTAAGATAAGTCGTAAGGTCACTATTGCGTCACGTCTTCCACCACTTCTACGCAATGCAAATTGATCTTCCCCTAGGTCGTCTTCTACCAGCCTTTCCACTCGTCTGTAAAGAATTCGCGTTAGTATTTTGCAGCTGTGACTTATTAAACTGAAATGAAAAAAAAGAAACAAAAAACTGTCAATTTGTGAAATGTACCGTGTGACGTAGAAAATAAAAACGGAGGTAGAACATAGGATAAATGATCTTTTTTTGCTGTAAGGTGCAACAGTTGCTAGACAAATTGGAGGACCAGATCCCGGATGAAAGAAACGCGACTGGAAAAATGCAGTCATATATATGAAGTCTGTGTGAAATAATAAATAGTTCGTTTTTTTATGAGTAACGTTCTGTCCTTAATGGATTGCGTATCACTTGGAAAAAACCCTGTGTTTCAAAATATTTTGAAATTAGACGAATCACTTGGCACTGTTGATATCCTTAGTGAAGATAATACGTACTCTGGGATCGCTATGGTTTCCCATCTCTTTTGGGGGGAGGGAACGAGCACTTGAGAGCGAAAGTTGGCTGCTGTGACACCACCGAGGTGAGTCTGCATTATACAAACGATTGGCGCATCACAACTGTGTAGTGCTTTAGAGTAAATTTTCTTCAAATGCGTTCATGGTGGTTTTCTCCATGACGAACATTACACTGAGTGATGAGCGAAACAGAGCTTCAGTTGATCTACTAAAAACGAATTGTACACTTATTTCAATTACGATGAAAGCTGCCGTGATTTCAAGGCAGCATTGTCTCATGGAAAGTGTTGAGATTTGCACGCTCAGCTGAAAAGTACTCCTCTTCATTGTGTTGAGTGTGTTCTGAAGAAAATGTGCAAAACAACAATTATTTTAAAAAGTGTCGGTGTCGATACATCTGTTCCCATTTTCCGTAACTGGAATCTTGGGGCAGGAAGGCCATTCTGCGCTGCGTCGTCACGTCAGCCTCGCTGTCGCGCACTCCTCTCCCCCACAGCAACAGGTACTTTTTTTCCGCGGGTGTGGCCGCACTGCGCCAGCTGCCCGGGGAAGTCCCGGCCTCTGTGGGGCCTGGGCTGGCCGCGGCGGGCGGCCGCTCCCCGGTGGCAGGCCGCTCTCTCTCTCTCTCTCTCTCTCTCTCTCTCTCTCGCAGTGGCTGTGTGTCTCTTCAGTGTTTCGGCCTTGCAGCCGGAGTATTTGCTTCCGCGCCTCTCAGCAAAACGGTAACCACACCCGAGTATTCTGGCTTTTGAGTTTATATCCCGAAGGAGGATTCCGACGTAGAAGCCGGTTGAGCTACCCGCTCACGCCTTGTGACACAACCTTAAACGAATGTAGATATCCGAGTTTCATCTATAGTGCCTCTCGAAAATAAAATGTCAGCTATGTTTTACAACAGTATAAGCAACCCTGCCGTGTTCACGAGTCATTGTTAAGTTGCCTCGTTTATACAGAAGATATACAAGCACAATGTGTGAGACACTAATGAAAAACTTCTGAAATCGTCATTTATTCTGATTTTTTCCACGACACACGAGTTGGTAGGCGCTACAAACAGACCTGTAGTAAAAACTTTCGTACTAATTTACATGTGAAAATGTCCAACTGTTCCCAGCCATTAGATTACAGTCGTTTTCAACGAACGAATTTTAAACAGGAAATAAAATAGCTTCATACATCGAAAATACAGCTGAGCTTAAACTTTTTTAAACATGCACATTAGAAAAGATAAATATTCCCCTCTTGCAACTGAAAGGAGAAACTATAAGATAAAAAAATTTTATTTGAAAGAACAAGCATCTTCAAATGGTTCAAATGGCTCTGAGCACTATGGGACTTAACATCTATGGTCATCAGTCCCCTACAACTTAGAACTACTTAAACCTAACTAACCTAAGGACATCACACAACACCCAGCCATCACGAGGCAGAGAAAATCCCTGACCCCGCCGGGAATCGAACCCGGGAACCCGGGCGTGGGAAGCGAGAACGCTACCGCACGACCACGAGATGCGGGCAAAACAAGTATCTCTTGCCTCTTTTTCTGTCCCCCCCCCTCCTCCAGCGTGTACAATCGCAAGATATTTCATTAACATTCAGTGCTCCTCACACCATAGTCAACCAAGATACTTAAAGAAGAGCACCAATATGTTCACAGTTTCTTGCAAAAGCAACCCAGTACAAACATAACTTCCTCAGATTTGCAAATAAGATAAAGAAGCACGAATTCTGTTGCTTCTGGTCCATGAAGTTGTTTTTGTATGTCAATCCCTAAAACAGGTGGAAATTTAAGTTCAGGAGTACACTATTTGTTAAGAAGTGTAATGAATTGCACAATTAATTGATTGCAGAAATTTCTCAGAACAATGTGTGTTGGTCAACTACCGCCAATAGTTTCACATTTTCCTGTGTCATGGAGGGAGACACCACCATTACGTTTCTGCCTGCAACAGATCTGGCGTTCGCCGTGCCTAGATGACGTGACGTCACCAACAAGCGCCGAGGCCTTCCTTTGTTTGAGTCGGTGTTGCCGCGACCAGCCAAGTGGATGTTTGAGACACCCGCCACTGGCCGTCTCACATTTTTTTTTTTTTTTTTTTTTCCACAATGCGCTTGTCCGTGACGTTCATAAAGGTACAAATATTTTGTGAATCTATTTTGATATTCTGTTGCAAAAACGTTCTCGTCCCTTACATTCTCGCATCACCTTCGCATGATTAACTAGTGATAGACTCCTTGGTGCCGAGTATAAGCAACTTTATTTCTCCACAATTTTTCGGCAACCGGACAGCCGATAACTGAAAACTATCCTCTCACGATTTAGCACCTTCCGACTACAGGTGTTCATGAAATATGCCTTATGGCGAAGGCTTCATGTCCTACAAAACATACTGTAGTTTGTAACCCGTAACACAAGATTCACACGTCATTTTTAACTTATTTTTCTTAAGCCTTTTGTGAAATATTGTGTTTCCAATATTACTGTTACCGTGAATGACCGAAATTGGAGAATGTCGACTTTCTCCGGTGAATGTCAACAGATACCAAATACGTCGGTGAAAGGTCGAATATTTCATTACACTGTTGTACATTCGGACCCTCTTCGGTGTGTGTGTGTGTGTGTGTGTGTGTGTGTGTGTTTGTGTGTCGACAGTCACATATGTTCTGGTGGAGGTCCAAAACAGAAGAGTCAAAAAAAACAAGCGACTGGCTCTCTCCCGCCAAATCCTTTGTTCTGCTCGGAGTCAATCAGCTTTGTCAGTCTTACGCAAGCTTTATAACGCCAGCAACGTTTTCTTAATTTTTTTCCGGTACCCTAATTTATACTAAATGGATACTGCAGTAAATCGTGATCTTTTTCATGTAAAGTTAAATGCATTAATTGCGGGTGATGGAGAAGACACCCTGTTTTCATTTTTCTCAAGAAAAGTTTTCTAGAACGCTTTCTGAAGTGGTTTCCGCTAAAATTAAATGCAACACACCTTTGGATCGCTAACTATTAAAACGTTTTGGTGTTTTAAAAATTAATGATGAAGAGAAGTTAATTGTAGCATTAAAACCAGGGGAAACGAACATACAGTATTATCTTACCAATGAAGAATTGTACAGTATAGTCTAGTATATGAAACTCATGTCAGAATAGGCCACCGAAGAAGAACACACATGCTTAAAGAGTTGCAAGTTAAATACAAAAATATTACGTATGGACTTGTAATGTTGTATTTAAATTTATGCAAACAGCGTCAAATGAAACGCAGTGCACCTAAGAAAGGTATTGTTGTGAAGCCAATGGTTAGTTCTGAATTAAACTCAAGATGTCAAGTTGATCTGATAGATCTGCAGTCAAACAGAGATGGCGAATATATGTTCATAATGGTGTGTCAAGATCATTTAACTAAGTTTGTCCAGCTACGACCTTTGAAAAGTAAAAGAGCTGAAGAAGTAGCGCATCACGTTCTTTGAATATTTTTAACATTTGGTGCACCAGCAATATTGCAGTCAGATAATGGTAGAGAGTTTAGTAATCAAGTCATAACCGAAATATGCGCTATGTGGACAGATGTTAAAACAGTTCATGGAAAGCCTCGTCACAGTCGAACAAGCCATTCAGGATATACAGAATACGCTAACTGCATAGACGAACGATAACGACACAAATAAATGGTCAGATGGTTTATCCTTTGTTCAATTTGCCAAGAACACTACATACCACGAAGGAATACGCCAAAGTCCTTATGAAGCCATGTATGGCGTTAAAACAAAAAGAGGCATAGCATCGTCTTTTTTGCCTGGCGAACACATAGCAAATATTGAAACTGAAGAACTCTAAGAAATTGCCAATACTTCTGAAACCGAAAGATAGCTTGAAGAAGCTGTTAATGCTTATAAAAAAAACTTGAGCTGTCGTCATACCGAAAACCACATTCCAAAGAAAAATGTTGAAGAGAACCTACAACGTCTTCACATCAAATTCTGTCTGAAAAACACGAGTTGACTTCTACAAAAAGAGAGACAGCGAGAGAAAATCATCTACTGCAAGCAACAAAGGTGTTACGAACCTCATAAGAACACCTCACAAAAACAATTTCCATCCTGCTTAAATTGGTGATAATGTACGAATACGAGTCCCTGATGTCGACCGTGGTCGTACAGATAGCCAAAATGAGTTCGCGGTTGTTGTGGGAATAGAAGACTCCGACTTCTATAAACTGGCAAATAAAAATGGTACCTTCATGCAGCTTTACACATGTAATCAGTTCGTAATTTGTAAACAGAAGACAAGGCTATACAAGGCGTCGTTGCAAAAGGAAGAGTTCCACAAAAAAATGCAGTTGTAAAAGCAAGGGACTCTTGTGCGATTGCAAGTGTCATAACAGTTAAAGTTGTTGCAATAAATAAGATTTGAATCGTATAATTAAGTAATTTTTTATAACTATTATTTTCTTATGTAGAATGTACTGTGTATTTTAAGTTCTTGGTCATTCCTTTCAGAAAGAGGCGAAAAAGTTACGTCACACTTGTGACGTTTTATAGCGACTGAATTACGGAGAAGAAAATATAAATCTCCAACACGTTCAACTTTCACCATTAGTGCATGGTGAATGTCAACATTTACCCGTTTAAGTCAGAATATTTCGGACATACACTAAGCGACTACGTGAATGTTGACATTCACCAGTGAAAGTCGACATTCTCCAGATTTCGGTGTTTCACTGTAACAGCACCACCACCAGATATCCGGCAATTGCTTCCGAAGTCTACAATGATACACTCGTAATGTGCGTTCACTGTCGCAGTCGAAAGCATGCTACGATTGCCCTCACATTTACTACTTGACAGTAGCGTGAGTTGGCTGCTCCAACTACCAATGAAGAGAACCACAACATTCAGCTCCGTCTCCAAATTGCCATTAACGTTGATATCATTACCAAGATAGACATAACGCTATCACTCACACCACAGGCAATGAACAGACTTTAACAATGTACGGTAAAAGATTACCGAGTTAAGCGGGACAAAAATTTAAAATGTGGTGGGAGACTGGAATACGGTAGCAGGTATAAAAAGAGAAAATACTAAGAAAATATAGACTTAGGGGGAAGGGATGAAAGGGGAATGCATCTGATAGAAGTCTGCACAGACCATAATGTAATGACCGCAAACACTTTGCTCGATAACCTTGAAACAATAATACATACTTGGAACAGAAAAAAATTGTTTAAATGGCTGAGCACTATGGGACTTAACATCTGAGGTCATCAGTCCCCTAGAACTTAGAACTACTTAAACCCAACCTAAGGACATCACACACATCCATGCCCTAGGCAGGATTCGAACCTGCGACCGTAGCAGTCGCGCGGTTCCGGAATGAAGTGCCTAGAACCGCTTGGCAGCCGCGGTCGGCCTTGGAACAGAGTTTTCGAACCAGATTTTAAACTGTAAGCCATTTCCTGGTACAGACGCACACAGACGATAATTTATTGGTTACAGACTGCAGTTTACAACTACGCAAAGTGATAGTAAACGGAATCAGATTAAGGACGTGGAACCTGAATAAGTTAAGGCGCAGAGTTTTTCGTTAATGTTACAGGCAACGGCTGATTGAAACGGAGAAAGGAATCGATTACAATGCGAATAGATATCTTCACTGAGACAATAAGTGGTCACTGCAGCAGAGAATGTCAATCGGAAAAAGGTACAGTTTAAATCTTTGGATGAAACACGAATGTTTAATTTAACAGACAAAAAATATAAAAACGTAGCAAATAAGGGAGACCATGGGGAACAGAGATGTCTAAAAATACGCTGACAGAGTCGAAAATCGCAAAAGCGATTTTGCAGTTGGAAAACTTGGGTGGCGACATTAAATAAGAAAAAAAAACTTTGCTCAAAGGAGAAGCAACTGCCGAAAGCTCATTTGGGTACCCAGAACTAAGTATATAAGAAACGGATATATGGCGGAAGGAGTATGTAGAGAGGAGGGGGGGAGGGGCTATACGAACTGATATGAACGCAATGTTAGATTCCTGTAAAATGTCTGAACACGAGAGACAATACTGATCCTACCACTTAGCTAATTAGATAGGCTGAAGAAAGGCAAACCTGTGTTTATAGCATTTGCATATTTAGAGACAGGTTTTGACAAAATTAAGACACTCTTTGAAGCTCCGGAGGTATCAGTGGTAAAAAACAGGGACGCAAGATTATCTACAGCTTGTAAAGAAACCAAACTCCAATGACTTTGAAGGGAAGCAGTTATTGAGAAAGCAGAAGTAGAGAGGATACAAAATGCACACTGTCAGTAGCAAGAAAAGCGTTTCTGAAAAAGAACATTTGTCCACATCGAATAAATTTTAATGGATGAGTGGTATTTCATAATGGAATCTGTGTGGAGCGTAGCCTCTTCCAGCTATGCAAGTGAAACATGGACGATGAACAGTTCTGTCAAGAAGACAATGGACGCTTTCTAAACGTGATAATAAATAAGAATGCTGAAGATTAGATACGAAGATCGTATAACTAAAGAAGAGTTACTGAAATAGAGGAAGAAGAGGATATTATGGTACAACTTGTCTACAAGAGGAGTAGGTTGACAGGGCATATTGTGAAGCATCAAGGAACCGTCAGTTTGGTAATGGAGGCTTAATTGTAGGGAAAGACCAAGGCTTGCGAATGGCAAGCAGATTAGAATGGATGTAGGATGAAGTAATTACGTGGCGATGAAGAGGCCTGCAGAGGATAGACTACTGTGGAACACTATCAACACACAGACGAATTGTTTTTCTTATTAATGAAGCCAAACAGCAAATAACATCACTTTTCATTACGCAGGTCAGTTGCGTATTTATTGCCAGAATATTTGTTTAATGTAGCCTCTAGCACATATACTTGTGATGTATTTGTGTATATATCTCTGTTAGTTTCTGCAAACGGCCTTAGGTTAGGGAAAAGTTATGACTAACGCAGTTTTCTTATGGCGACTGTCAGCAAATGATGAAGGTTATTACAGTGTGTATACGTGCACAACGAAAAAGAATTCCCAGATTTTCCGGTAAAAAATAAACTTTCTCCCGGGTGAAAATACACTTTTTCCGTGTTAACTGACATTACACTATTCCTCAAAACTGTAAAACTTATCAATCCTTTGAATGGTTGTGGTTTTATACACCGGCGTGTAATTTCCCGGCACTTTAGGAAACGAAATTAAGGGGAAAAAACACGTATTGGAAAGATGGCTGATGCGCAGCAAAATGTGTTACAAAAGTATCAATTCGAATGTCACCAAACACGGCATGTTACTTTCTGAAGCATTGAAATTGAGATTGCAATGCGCTTTTCAAAGCCGGTCATAGCTCATGTCACGTGATCTCGCTAGTCGATGTAGTGGATATTCAGAGCAGAGGACACGATGTAGACAGCCAACAGGAACATTACTGTCAAGTAGCGCGAACACACAAAAACACGAAACGCTCATGGTTTAAATTAACATACATAGTGTTGCTACAAGAAAAGGAAAGCTTTCACCTATTAGTGTCTAAGATTAATAAACTGCAAGAGAAGTTAAACTTTTACATATGTTTATTTACTTTTTTTTTCTTTTTTTTGCGCGTATCACTTTTAAGATACACTACACAAACGGGCCAGTAAAATTTGTAACAACGACATAAATGTCCTATCATCTGGGCTCGAAATTATTCTGAATGGTCGTCCTGAAAGGGTTGATTTTTAAATGAGATCAAATGCTCCGTGATTTAAGAAATCCATCGTACATTCTCGCACATACATAATCTTGCGTAAAAGGAAATTTACTATGAAGTAACGCTTTTCAAACAATCATCCGCATTATTTTCCCGCGACCTGTTAAGATAAAGGATCGTCTCAGCAGTTGCCAGAGAGCGACAGGTAAGAGGAGTCACCGCGCTTGCGCAGCTACGACGACGCAGGAAGCCCGAATGTTCGTATGTATAAAACATTGAAAGATCTTACACTATGTCATAAAAGAAAAAAAGACACTAGAGAATACTCCAAGAGCATGGGAATTTCGTGCACCATACTAAAATGCATAATTCGGCTTAAAGTCCACATTTGCATGTCCTGATTCGGATGAAAATTTTTTGGAGTACCGGTACTGTATTCTTATGTTTGGTTCTTTATTATGGCATAATGCCAGAAGTGCTAGAAGATGAAAATGTGCACTTGAAATTCAGCGAACAGTTAAAACTAGCTAATAATGTGGAAATATACACTTTGTTTCAAACAAGTTGACTGCCTCTGCGGAAAAGGTTAATAAAGCCAAATTTCTTTAGCGAACTGACAAAAGTAACTTCATTGTTCTGCAAGGCGATTAATGGTTGACTGTCAGAAAGGTGAAAACAAAATAGCCTGAAAGTAATAACAAATATTAGCCTTCCGTAATTATGTGAATATTTTCACTTGATAGCTCCCGGGCACAGAAAAAATCCGTTTTGTTTTCATTTGACGCGAGAGGAATAGACGAAGAGCGAACAGCAAAATCACTAAAACGTAAACATGAGCCACGTGGAGACTACCCACCTCTCCACAACTACTGAAGACTGCTCTGTGCATAGCCCCCCGTATCTACGATATTTCCGAACTGGGGTAATACAAGAGTTTTTCATATTTTCAAAAATATGTTCATTTTGTAGCGCACATCTTTCTGAAGGGTCTGAACCACAAAACACACGTGTTCGAGGAAATGTGAGACATGTTATTTGGTCAGCAGTGTGCCAAAGTGCAATGCCACGCCTCTTCGCACAGCATTTTTCTGTCGCTCGTCACAGTATTTCGCTCTGTGAAATTCAAACGTGGAATATTGTGTAATGGAAGCCACCAAACTATATTCAAGACGGTGGAAATTAAAATGTCCTGCGCTGTCTCACCTGCCCCTCCTAAAAAAACTCGGAATTAATATTGGATGGGATTACAAAATTTGCACTCTTTATTGCTTATTAGCTAACAACTTGCTGTTTTGTGACATAAAATTATATATAGGATACATAAAAGCAGTAAAGACAAGAGACAAGTAAGACAGTACATATTTCTTCAATCCGTAAGTCCTAGCATTTTTCTCCCTACTCCTGCTACAGCTTTACATGGCGTGCTTTCTTATCTGGGGAAGAATCTATTACCTCATCAAAGTTCGTCAAACGTTTTGCTACATGAGAATACGACATGTCGCTGTCCAGTACTGAAAAAAGCTGTTAATACAAATAGTAACCAAGACCGGTGTGGTTTCTCGATCTGATTACGCGTATTTTGTCACTGTCTGCTAGACGAAATAGGCCTGCCTAATATTGCAGCAGTTTTTACACACACCAAATAAACAAGATGTTTTACAATTTTTTGTAACACCACATAATACAATTCACAAAGTACCAATATCAAATTCGTTATTAGGTCACCTACAAGCAAAACGTTTGTGTGTTGGGAAAGAGTTACACATTTCAATCACACTCTCTAGCTTCTCAAGCATGAGATCGAAAAGTAGTATTATGAAACTTGATATAAATTTGGAATCGTATTTTTTCCGTAATATGTGTGATGTCCCCGTTTCTTCTCCTTCCTCGTCCAAACAACCAAACTTGCTATCACTTCTTTTGTAACTTTTCCTGCCAGTGTCAAAAATTATTCTCCGGTTAACTCCGCTAACCCTACCGCAATCACCGGTTTAGTTATCCCACGTTTATTCTCCGGTCAGGCGTAATTGCGTATTCGTACAACGCGTTTTCCGCGCCACTACCAGAATACAGCTTTAGCGGCTGCTATCCGGGGACTGTGCGACTGGCCCTTACTAGTGTAACGGTCTGGCCAAAACTTTCCTGTCAACATTTCCTTTTCATGGATACACCGAGAAGATAATAAGTCATCTTTCTTACCTCTTATTCCTGTTACTCGTTTATTTCCACTCTGGTAGTCTCAGCCTGTGGATTTCGCTAGTAATTGTAACAACGCTGATCATTCGCAATCCTAGTCGACCATATAAACAGCGATTGGCATTCACCCGTTCGGCTTTGTTCCGCTCAGTTTGTGTAGCCCTGTCCCCTTTTGTCTGCAGGAAAGTATTTCTAGATGCGACGGGCATTCCCCTGGCATACACATCACGTACACTACGCACGCGTACAAAAATTCAACTTATGACTCATTCACTCAGAAATAGACATAATTTGTTCAAAAATGTTCAAAATCCTACAGTGATGCGTTTCAAAATCATATGAAGACTCGATAGACCAACGTGCGCTGGATGCTAGGCGTTTTGAGAAACGATATCTTTTTCGTCAAGAATATGAACTTTACCCCCCCCCCCCCCCCCCTGAAATTGCTGCCTGGGACAGATACCGGGGTTTGCCACTCGTCCCCTAGACCCGGACCTGTTTGACACACGTCCCCTGTTACGCATGCGTGAATGTGCCAGCTTAGGCGCGTCAGTGAAATTTTTCCGGGTAGCACCTGGCTGCTGGCTGCTATTGCTCATACAACTAACTGCCACACTTCTGTAACCAGAAACGGGACAAGGTACTACTCATACGCGACTCAACTGCTCAAAAGAATCTAAGGTAAGCAGTTGTGTGGTCACGCTAATCGGTGGCAATTTGTCGTCATGAGGTCTTCCTGAAGCCTTTTACAGATTTTGCTATTGGCAGACGCTTGTATGAGCACTGTGTTTTTATGTTGTACATGGCGCATTTCCTTCGCAACTCTAGTGTTATTTTCGTTTTCTATTCTCTCGTTCACGTTTTATTGCTGCAGTATTATGCTACAATAGCGAGATACAGCAATAGCCTTTGTTAGAGCGTTGGTTCTTACCAATCGAAGTTATAAAAATTTAACTGAAAACTAAAACAATGAAAAATTCCCGCAATTCTAAAATATTTCCGGGTTTTCCCCGGATGAAAAAATTCCGGGATTCCTCCCTGAACTCCCAGGTCGTATACACACACACACTGGTTAATAACCATTTTGGCCACTCTGCCAGTTGTAGCATTTTCCATAAGACATGTATTCCTTCATGAGACAACAAACAATGAATGGTTACGTATTATCCATGACTTTCGAATGGACTGGCAGTACACAGACATTTTTTCTTACTGTTTATTTTTTTGTTTACACGTCAAGCTCCATAGGGCCAAATTGAGGACCAAATCTCAAATCTCCAAGGTCATGGAGCCTGTCAGTACATGAAACCACAACATAAAAGTGATGACAAAAATAAAATGTTAACGAACGCGAAAAAGTCAATCCATAAAGTCAATCAACAATACAACAACAATCATCACAATTTTTCAAGGAAATCTTCGACAGAATATAAGGACTGGACCCATGAGGAAACACTTGATTTTCGATTTGAAAGGGCGTGATGTACTACTAAGATTTTTGAATTCGAGCGGTAGCTTATTGAAAATGGATGCAGCAGCATACTGCACACCTTCCTCCACAAGAGTTAAGAAAGTCCGATCCAAATGCAGGTTTGATTTCTACAGAGTATGAACTGACAAAGCTGCGACATAAGCACATATTCACGTTAATTTTTTTTCTATACAATTTCAACATTCTTTGCGCTATTTGATGTGGAGCAGAATTAGTCTATCACTAGCGGTGGATATTTTACCAAAAACTGATTCAGAGTCGTAACTACTGTGTGTTCAATTTATGTCTCTTATTTGATTTGTTTAACAACACGTTGCCAACCTAACGAAGTATATGCTGAAACTGAAGTCTGTTCCCTTTGAGTGTGTGTGTGTAGTTAGGGTGCGTTGTAGGACGTTGAATGTGAATGTAGTATCTGCCAGAGCGTAGTTACAGAGTTTTGATGTTCAGCTGCTTTTCGATTTTTTGTTTACATATTTTTGGAAGGGTTCATTTTGGAGTAGGGACAAAGGGGTTTGGTGCTAGTATTCTGATAATAATCATCATCCTTTGAAATGTTATTCTACTATTGTATCTGTTAATGTAAGTAGTGAATTACTCTTACATGAACTCCTCTACAAAACACTTAAACCAAAACTGAAATCAGCTGAACACCAAACTTTTCAACCACTCTGACAATTATTGCATTCACTTCCAACTTTCTATAACTCTCACTGAACAGAAGAAACGTTAGTTTTCAGCATATAATTCGTTAGGTTGCCAGCATGTACACAAACGAAAGAACAGGAGACATGAATTGAACACACTGTAGTTACGACCTTAAATTACAGCTTTTGGTAAAATGTCAACAGCTGCTGACAGGAAAAAAAAGAGTGAACACAAAAATGTGTTGACCATGTGAGAAGAAACGCACATTTCCGCCAAAAACTTGTCAGTAATTACCTTTTCACACAATAATACGGTAACTTTTATAATCTACAATCGTCACATATCAAAACAAACTGAATCATTCTACATTCCACCAACGATGCCTTAAAGCAAAGGGCAAAACGCGTCTTTAGCAAATAGAGTACACTGCAGCAAGAAAAAAGGATTCATTACTTACCAATGGAAACGATCAACAGCTGTAGATACTTAGCAAATTACATCTTATGTCATACCATCAAATTAGTTTCTGTTCAACTTCCGTAAGTCAATTTAGAGTATTGTAAATATTAAAGTGTTCCATGTCACTGTAATTCTCATTTCACTTGTTATCAAATGCCGTTTAAAAAATTAAATCGATCCATGCTGAAAAACTGTACTTACCTTCACATCTCGATAAGTAAATTTTGGATATTTATCATGCGACCAAATAATGGAGTCATTTGAAGTTACCATTCGCAAAAAAAAGGAAGTTTCGATTTCTTGAACAGTTTAGGAAATCTGGGGCCGATAACAGCCACGTGGTTGAGGAGGAGCAGGGCCAAGTGTGGGCCGCATGGCGGGCGGCCCGCCGACGAACCACCGAGTATCTCGGGAACGCTATTAGCTACCGCTCTGCTCTCAACTTTAGAAACAATTTCGATATGCTTAATATCTTTCATACGCAATAATGTATTACGTGAAATGAACTATAGGCAAAGCCCACACAATGGCTGTTCACCTCTGAAAGCTCATTAAAAATTCGTGTAATGGTTTACGTAAAAACAATGGAACACGCAACCACGACGAATAACGAAAAGAAATTCAGTTCTTTATCGACAAAAGGCATCAGGCCGTAAGACGCAGAAGAATAAAATCTTTTCACCGAACCGTTTCCTTTAAATCGGATGGTAAGTGTTTCATACCTGCCGCCGCGTCTCCGCCAGAGCGCTTCGGCGAAAGTTCGTGTGGCCCGGGGTTGTGTGAGTGACGTCACGCTCAGCGCGTTCTGTGATTGGCGGCGTGGCACCGGTTCGTGTGCAACAGAGCGACGCACGTGGCAACCGAGGCCCAGCCCAACGGGTTCTTTTTGTGGGAACGGGCCTTACACAAGTTTCTGCACATACCCAACTGGCGTGACATATAATTCCCTACCGGCCTAATACATAGGGTTTGATGAACAATTACTTGTTACGTCAATGCCACCACTTGGTAGCACCCGGCAGCAAATTTACCTGCGTTCGCCATAAATCACGCTAGCGGCAGCATACACCACAGATGCACACTATACATAGTAAAATCAGATCCGACATTAGCGTATGTTATACTGAGGGGGAAAAAAAACTTATTTTCTGAGATTCTGAACGAGATGTTTTGGAATTTATCGTACGGTAATACATTTATGGGGCTGAGAAGCATGAAGCACCTAATCGTCGATTGTTAGACAGTAGCATTTATTCATGCTGCTGACATCTGTTGGGTCAGTTTATGTGAACTGCAGGGCCACATTGTACCTATATCTCAACACTCACTAAGAGCTGTCACTGGTTTCTCTGATGTTCACTTAAATATAGGGGGTCGAAGACTTAGTGCTCTTGGCCCTTACAGCTCTTAGCGCCTCACTTGTGTTCTAGTTAAGTCACCTCGTCGGCAAATGGTACCAACTGAATTTAATCATTTACGCAAACGGCTGTTTATGTCTGGAGTTGGCCGTCTACTGTGTACAAATCGGCTTTCCAGTGGAGTAGCAACATGAACTCTATTGAACCTGTATTAAGTGCTAACAGAAAAGAAAATTACCTGGAAAAAGTTGGCCGAAAAGAATTTACGGCATTCAAGACGAAATCCGTTGTCACAGAAAGTGACGAAATCAAGCGTGACTACAAGCCAACAGGGAAGTGTATAATAACCGTAAGTTTTTAAGTGGATGCAACGTAACAACGCCCGATTTTCGGCCCAGAAATTTATTAGTTAACTAACAACACATGAATTAGGAACCTTGCCGAAAAAAATACAAAAGCACGAAAAGTTACACAAAAAACGCGAAACGGAGGGTAGGGACTACAGGCACATCGAAACAATGCCCGACGGAATGTGGCGCTATTTTCTGTTCGTTCCACATTCTAATGGAAGCTTTCAGCGATCAGATGACTATAGCATTAGGGCAAATAACAAGCTGCGAATTATTAAACAGTCGACAGTGAAATTCACACTATTCGCCATACGTTAGTTCGCAACAATTCTATTTTGTAATTAAAGTACGACAATGGATTAGGAGCAGGTCTGCCGTGAGTTAGGCGACAAGCCAGACAAAAGCGTGCAGAACAACACCCACAGCTTCCTGAAATTCCAGCACAGGCCAGCTGCCCGCCTTACCTTCCTCTGGTACTCTCGCGGAGAAGAGATGCTCTGACGGCGTACTGCTCTCCCTACACGGCTGCTGCGTCACAACTGGGCCGCACCAACAGCCGGGGCGCGCGGCTGCCCCCACCGAGCTCTGACGTCACGGGGCGGCGTTGCCAGGCAGGCGAGGAACGGCTGCAGCAGAGCGAGCGGGGCGTCTACGTCGGTGTCGGCACTGCCGGGCCGCCTGCCTCCGAAACCCCCTTCGCATGGCGTTCCAAAAACCGGCTTTCTAATATCGACTTCCCGATACCGCTTCTGGGTAGTCATGTAAAGCCTTAAAAATCTATTTTTGGAAACCGCTTCTAGTTGCCTGTTTTCCAATTCCGCAATCGATTTTCGCTTCCATGTAAACGCATCCGGTTTTCAAACATGCTTGGGCTGAGAGGTTTCTTCTTATTTTTAAAAACTTTCAGGTAATATGGACAGAGTTGCTTTTTGTACAGTGAAGGACAAGTGGAAATATTAGACCAACTATTTACACCTCGTCTACGTGCATAGGAACAGCAGTTGCACAGACTAAATCAGATACCGTAACAGCTCTTATGCTGGTGCCATATTTAACTGGGCAGCAAATACGTTTCAGCCCTTAACATGTAACCACGAGACCGAAAAGCAGTTTGCGAAATTCGGTTTTCGTCTTTCCGATGAGGTGTCGCATGTAGAAGCCATTTTAAGGCATGTACACCCAAGGACCTAGGCTAGCGTCACCAGAAGCCCCGTCTTTAATGGGAATGGCCATTTTTTCGTTCTGTGTCCCGTTGACTATCCAATGGGATGCCAAATGCCCCGCTTTTTCGTAATCAGAAGTGACATTTTGTTTCATTTTGTGTTTTTAATTATTTCTACGTCAATTTCGCATGACAGACATGTCTTTTTTTTAACATTTTCGTGAGTCTTGCTTTGTCTAGAATTCAAAGATGGAATACAGAAGCTGTATTTTGGTTACAGGATGAGGACAGGTGTGAACAGAAGATTTCCGGTCATCACGCTCGGTGAAAGTGACTCAGGTGTGAGCTTCGCGATTCGTGTCCATCACTTACTACTGCAGAAATAACGGACGGATGTAACAAGTTTTCGTTAAAGAACGTTACAGGGCTATCAACGTGCAATTGTACTTGCAGTTACGAACTAGCTATTCACTGGTAGATGACATACATTTGCAGAAGATGCGACCGACACGATGTCTTCGGACTGTTTGAGAGAACAATGAGAAGCAGGCGGCGGTTTCAACACTAGATTCGGCAAACTTGCTTTAGTGCGCTCCATTCTCTGTTGTCCGGTGTGTGAAACTAACTCGTGCCCTTTAATATGGGGAAACGAAAGTCGTCTTGCTCTAAAACCATGGAAGACGAGTTCGCTTTTTTGAAGGAAACCACGACTATACGAAGGTAAAATGTGTGCTGCGACGTTCAGTTTTTTCCACTGAACAAACATCGATGGCTTGCCGATATAACGCATCACACGAAGAAAAATAAGTACCTGTGTGCAGTTTCTTCGCCGGCCGAGGTGGCCGTGCGGTTCTGACGCTGCAGTCCGGAACCGCGGGACTGCTACGGTCGCAGGTTCGAATCCTGCCTCGGGCATGGATGTGTGTGATGTCTTTAGGTTAGTTAGGTTTAAGTAGTTCTAAGTTCTAGGGGACCTAAGATGTTGAGTCCCATAGTGCTCATAGCCATTTGAACCATTTTGCAGTTTCTTCGGGAACTGACAGTGTAACTTCTTGCTTTGTTAGTACGAATGAACTACAAACAGACGAAGATGAAAGCATCGCTACCGCAAAACACACACGTTCTTTCCGTTGAAGGACTGCATGGCTCTTGTCATCCGAGACCTGTTTCAGAAGAAACGCATATGTTCTGGGACAAAATGCGAGTGCATCTCAGTGATCGTTTTATGGCCTTACGCAGTGCGTTGAGTCAGGATATGAAGATGCAAAGTATCTGCCTGTGATGGCTGATGATGCATCAAATGACAAAACGTGGAAGCTGGTGCCGATTCTAGCTGGATAATTCATTCGTGCAGAAAGTTGGTCAGCACTACATAATCTCTCTTATGAACAATGGCGGAGAAGCGGTAGCATTATTAGCTAACTGTAGTCTGGGTATTTAAAAAAAGAAAAATATAGTTTACGAGATTGCCACATTTTGTGCATATAATTGGAATTTCAACTTTGGTAGGCACAACATGACAGGAACAAACAATGTTTATTGCAAACTGAACAGCGTTCTCGAGATGAGCACTGAACGCATCCATTGTGCTGTCCACGTGGTACAGAGCGAAGGTCGAGCGCAGAAATTCTCCCCACTGACAGAAACGACAGCGAATTAAATTTTTCCAGTATTTTCACATTTACACTCAGCGTGTGGAGGAACTGAAATCCTGTGATTTCGTTGATACTGAATACAAACAAGTTCTGGGTAGTATTAACACTAGATGGTTGTCATTGTTGCCGGAAGTTGGAAGAGTTATTGATCTGTATAAACCTCTGAAATCTTATTTTCTGTCTCAGGATAGGTGTCTTACATTGGTGCAAATTTTGTGAGAATCCACGGACATGTCTTTGCCTTCGTTTCACACAAAGCTAATGAAAATCTTTTCAGATTCAATCCAAAAGTTTGAAACAACCACGATTTCAGTTACACATTCAGGTGAAGAGTTAGAGCTGCTTAAAGAAAAAAAATCAGTGGTAGGAAATTTGGTAAACTTCAAACTTCAGTTAGTTTTTCGATTTTAATTAACTTGGTAAAGGATGGCATTTTCAGTCCGGTACGAGCCTGTTAATTTGTTTTATGACACTTTTGTGACTTTTTTAGAGAAGGAAAGAACTTGTGTGTTTCATCCTCTGAAATAGTTTCATTGGGTGACACTGAAAATTTCCGTTTCTTGGGCTTAACTTTTAAATTGTCTGAAATTCTTAAGAGAGTAGACTGATGTGCAACATTTGAGTTCAGACAGGATGGCTGAACAAAATTGTATCCCATAAACTTGAGGAATGGGAAAAAAGCTAATTTGAAAACTCTTGAGAGATGGTGTGATGTATTCCATACACTTTAAAGTATAGGTACTTCATGTAAAAATATAGAGACGCATGTGAGGTTTGGTCGTGCTTTACCAGGCACAAATGCTGTTGTGGAAAGAGTATTTTCAACTGTGAATTCCTTTTGGATTGTTAGGAAAACCGTTTTACGACAAACTGTTGAAGCAATTGTTATAGACTCGTTATGAAGATCTCACCTGCAAGGATTTCTGCAATCTGCTACTAACCTAGTCAAAGCTTTCGAAAGTTGTTAGGTCTTCTGTTCTGATAAGTACCAAGTTAGTAGCAGTGCACGCCGTACAGTAGCTGAACTGTTTGCTTATTTTTGATGTCTACATTATCGTCCATTTGTCAGAAATCGTTCTATCAGCTTCTCAGTATTTTCAATTGTAGTCAGTTTCTGGAAAAAGCAATGAATTATCATATGAAGCAGTGGAATTACAAGCATGTTTTGAAGTGCCTTGTTAGAATGTGTCTTTATGTGTATGAAGTTTAGTTTTTATTTATTTTAGTAAAGCAATGTAGTCATATATGCAGAATATCTTCTTTTTGCCTAGTGTCCCGTTTTTTATCGCAATTTCCGCAAATACCCCGCTTCCTCATGTCGGAAAAGAGTCCGAGAACTGTTCAGTGTGTGCAGACGGCAACTCCGGCCGGCCTCGCTTGCAGCTGGGTCTGCTGGCGGGAGCAGCAGAGCGCCGCCGTCTGGCTGCCGCCGGCTCCCCACTGCCGGTGCTCCCGTGTCCGTCGGCTCAGCAGCGACCAGCCGTGCGTCCGGAACGGCTGTGGGAGTTTTCGACGATAGCCACCGGTCGCACTGAGTGTGTTTTGCTGCCCGGTTTCGCTCTTTAAGTGAACCAGACTGCCATGAGAAGCTCTGCAATTTACAGTATCAAATACATTAGCTGGCCGTTATTCTACGATCATCGTAAGAGTAAACCGGATGTAAACATTACACTGTGTGTTATTCCGCTTCTGCTGGGATCTCATTGAGTCGCGTTTCACGAGGAGCGGCAGCCGAGCTGACTGCAGTGCAGTAAGGATACGTTCTGCGCCGTGCGTTGCCCGTACCAGCGAGCTGGTTCAATTAACCTGCCGCGATTTGAACGTTGCAGTTAAATCGTAAGAAGGGACGAGCAGACAATATACGTAGCTTAGAATGTCATTTAGTTTTTGAAGAGAATGAAGTAATGTTCGGCACTATTCCAGCAATACTGCTCGCTTCTTGGCGGACCGAACAGAATGCGTAACATTCTCTAGTTCTTTATCTTAGCTAAGAAGGGTGATGGAAATTCCAACTTAAACACCGTAAAATATATCTGCGTCAGATACGTGTAATGCAAAAGCGTATTGCACAGATCCAGTACGGGTATGTCAAGTGTTGTCCGGGAAACCTCACTACGTGCCGGTAACGTTGGAAGCGAAGGTAAGAGCGTAGGCAGTCAGAAGGCTCGAACACCCTCGCCTGGTATAAGACATTCTGTATACCCGTATATCGGTGGTAAGATTGTCATCAACCGTATGTTTTGATATCTATGTAAAGGTTTGGTTCAAATGGCTCTGAGCACTATGGGACTTAACATCTATGGTCATCAGTCCCCTGGAACTTAGAACTACTTAAACCTAACTAACCTAAGGACATCACACAACAGCCAGTCATCACGAGGCAGATAAAATCCCTGACCCCGCCGGGAATCGAACCCGGGAACCCGGGCGTGGGAAGCGAGAACGTTACCGCACAACCACTAGCTGCGGACTATGTAAAGGTTTCACAAGGCCATTGAGTCATATATGAAGAACAATATTTGTAAGAGGAGAAACGGCGAGATCGGAATCTTACGATGACGGCCTGGAAGGAATAAGACTAAATAGAAAAGTATGAGAACTATCCTGGTAAGGCACTTAGCCAAGAATCGCTCTGAAAGATGCGATGAATGGGGAAGTATGGCTTCTGGGTGACAGTGGCCGTCGTGAGTACTCGTGACAGGTTTATTGCAAATTGTTGTATTTACATTCGTTATGCTCACGTAATTTGTTTTTTGTTTTTTTTGTTTTGGTTTTTGGGCGCAAAACTGCTATGGTCATTAGCGCCCGGTCTGTGACTTAGGAAACAGTATAAAACCGAAAACGGAAACCAGCAGCAATGGGAACGAAAGTCAGAAAATTGGAGAAACTAAAAGCAGAAAGAAGGCTTAAAAATCCACTACACAAAGGGGTTGGTTGACCCAAAAAAAGCTTCAAATGACTGAAGTCATTTCACTGGCACTAATAAATTCGAGAACGCGATCGGCTGAGCGCGTGTCATCTGCTAAAATGGACGATATATCAGGCGACAGCTGTAGACGGGAGCGTAACGGATTAAAATACGGGCACTCAATTAAAAGGTGTCTTACCGTCCACAGCTGAGAGCAGTGGGGACAGAGTGGGGGAGGATCGCCGCTTAAAAGATGTCGATGGCTAAAAAAGTGCCCTATCCGGAGTCTAGTTAAAATTACCTCCACCCGACGACGCGTTCGGGAGGAAGAGGTCCAAGCACAAGGAAGAGTTTTCACGTCCCTCAATTTATTTTGGGGAAGTGTCGACCAATGCGCGTCCCATAAATGAACAACACGACGACATAAAACGCTCCGTAGATCGGCGAAGGGAATCGATTGAATAGCTGGCCGATGAAGAGAGACTGCAGGCCGCCTCATTTCCGCAGATACCAACGTGTCCCGGGAGCCAGAGGAACGCCACCGAGACGCCCCCCAGGTGGAGCAAGCGCAGACAGTCCTGAATCCGGTGGACCAGAGGGTGCACAGGGTAAAGAGCTTTGAGGAGAGAGCTGAGAGAATCTCAGCAGATAACGTACTGTATCCGCCGATGGCGGCGGATGTAGTGGACAGCCTGGAGAACAGCGTAAAGCTCCGCAGTATAAACCGAACACTGGTCGGGAAGCCGAAAGTGATTTGGGGTGTCGCCAACAATATGGGCACTCCCTACACCTAACGATGTTTTCGAGCCGTCGGTGTAAATAAATGTGGCGTCCGTCATTTGTGCACATAGAGCAGCAAATGCCCGACGATAAACAAGTGAAGGGGTCCATCCTTGGGAAATCGACAAAGGTCTCGGAGCAGGCAGATCCGGGGACGGAGCCAAGGCGGTGCTGTACCCCAAGTTGTCAAGAAGGTTTTAGGAAAGCGGAAGGAAAGAGAATGGAGCAGTTGACGGAAGCGGACTCCCGGTGGTGATAGGGAGGAGGGGCGGCCTGCATACCCTACATCAAAGGAGGCGTCGAAAAAAATGACATGGGCTGGATTAGCAGGCATGGAAGACAGATGGCTTGCATAACGACGCAGAAGGACTGCTCGCCGATTGGACAGTGGAGGTTCAGCAGTCTCAGCATAAAGGCTTTCCACAGGGCTGGTGTAAAAAGCTCCAGACGCTAAACGTAATCCACGGTGGTGGATAGAGTCGAGACGCCGAAGAATAGACGGCCGAGCAGAGCAGTAGACTATGTTTCCATAGTCCAATTTCGAGCGCACTAAGGCGCGATAGAGGCGGAGAAGGACCACTCGGTCCGCTCCCCAGGAGGTACCATTCAGGACACGGAGGGTCTTGAGGGATCGCAGACAGCGAGCCGAAAGATAAGAAATGTGGGAGGACCAGCATAGTTTTCTGTCAACCATAAGACCCAAGAATTTAGCGACGTCTGAAAACGGAAGGTTGACAGGTCCTAGATGTAAGGAGGGTGGAAGAAACTCCTTACGTCGCCAAAAATTAACACAAACGGTCTTACTGGGAGAAAAACGGAAGCCGGTTTCGATGCTCCAAGAGTGGAGGCGATCGAGACATCCTTGAAGACGTCGTTCAAGAAGGCTGGTCCGTTGAGAGCTGTAGTAGATCGCAAAATCGTCCACAAAGAGGGAGCCCGAGACATCAGGAAGGAGACAATCCATAATTGGATTTATGGCGATGGCAAACAGTACAACACTCAGCACGGATCCCTGGGGTACCCCGTTTTCTTGGGAGAAAGTACGGGAGAGAGTAGTGTTCACCCGCACCCTAAATGTGCGCTCTGCCATAAATTCGCGAAGAAAAAGGGGCAGCCGGCCTCGAAAGCCCCAAGAGAACAGTGTGCGGAGGATGCCTGTCCTCCAACAGGTATCGTATGCTCTCTCCAGATCAAAAAATATTGCTACCGTTTGGCGTTTCCGGAGAAAATTGTTCATGATATAAGTGGAGAGAGCAACAAGATGGTCAACTGCAGAACGATGCTTCCGAAATCCACATTGGGCTGGTGTTAAAAGACTGCGGGATTCCAGCCACCAAGCTAAACGGTAATTCACCATACGCTCCAAAACCTTACAGACACTACTCGTGAGAGAAATGGGGCGATAGCTAGAGGGGAGATGTTTGTCCTTTCCAGGTTTCGGAACGGGAACGACAACAGCTTCCCGCCACCGTCTGGGAAAAGTACTGTCGGTCCAAATTCGATTATAAAGGCGAAGGAGGTAACGCAGACTATGGGTTGATAAATACAGCAACATTTGGACATGGATACCATCCGGTCCTGGGGCGGAGGAGCGAGAAGAAGGGAGGGCATGTTGGAGTTCCCGCATGGAGAAAACAGTATTGTACACTCCTGGAAATGGAAAAAAGAACACATTGACACCGGTGTGTCAGACCCACCATACTTGCTCCGGACACTGCGAGAGCGCTGTACAAGCAATGATCACACGCACAGCACAGCGGACACACCAGGAACCGCGGTGTTGGCCGTCGAATGGCGCTAGCTGCGCAGCATTTGTGCACCGCCGCCGTCAGTGTCAGCCAGTTTGCCGTGGCATACGGAGCTCCATCGCAGTCTTTTAACACTGGTAGCATGCCGCGACAGTGTGGACGTGAACCGTATGTGCAGTTGACGGACTTTGAGAGAGGGCGTATAGTGGGCATGCGGGAGGCCGGGTGGACGTACCGCCGAATTGCTCAACACGTGGGGCGTGAGGTCTCCACAGTACATCGAGGTTTTCGCCAGTGGTCGGCGGAAGGTGCACGTGCCCGTCGACCTGGGACCGGACCGCAGCGACGCATGGATGCACGCCAAGACCGTAGGATCCTACGCAGTGCCGTAGGGGACCACACCGCCACTTCCCAGCAAATTAGGGACACTGTTGCTCCTGGGGTATCGGCGAGGACCATTCGCAACCGTCTCCATGAAGCTGGGCTACGGTCCCGCACACCGTTAGGCCGTCTTCCGCTCACGCCCCAACATCGTGCAGCCCGCCTCCAGTGGTGTCGCGACAGGCGTGAATGGAGGGACGAATGGAGACGTGTCGTCTTCAGCGATGAGAGTCGCTTCTGCCTCGGTGCCAATGATGGTCGTATGCGTGTTTGGCGCCGTGCAGGTGAGCGCCACAATCAGGACTGCATACGACCGAGGCACACAGGGCCAACACCCGGCATCATGGTGTGGGGAGCGATCTCCTACACTGGCCGTACACCACTGGTCATCGTCGAGGGGACACTGAATAGTGCACGGTACATCCAAACCGTCATCGAACCCATCGTTCTACCATTCCTAGACCGGCAAGGGAACTTGCTGTTCCAACAGGACAATGCACGTCCGCATGTATCCCGTGCCACCCAACGTGCTCTAGAAGGTGTAAGTCAACTACCCTGGCCAGCAAGATCTCCGGATCTGTCCCCCATTGAGCATGTTTAGGACTGGATGAAGCGTCGTCTCACGCGGTCTGCACGTCCAGCACGAACGCTGGTCCAACTGAGGCGCCAGGTGGAAATGGCATGGCAAGCCGTTCCACAGGACTACATCCAGCATCTCTACGATCGTCTCCATGGGAGAATAGCAGCCTGCATTGCTGCGATAGGTGGATATACACTGTACTAGTGCGACATTGTGCATGCTCTGTTGCCTGTGTCTATTTGCCTGTGGTTCTGTCAGTGTGATAATGTGATGTATCTGACCCCAGGAATGTGTCAATAAAGTTTCCCCTTCCTGGGACAATGAATTCACGGTGTTCTTATTTCAATTTCCAGGAGTGTAGCTTTCGTGATTTTGAGAGGAGAAAGCAAGATGTCGCACTTCCGCTGCACGTTTCTTCGGGAGAAACGCTGGCGGGTAATTTGAAGAGCTCGAAATCTCAGCAAAGTGCTGACCCAACGAGTTAGAAATTGCGACGGGGTCCACGAATGTATCATGCGCGACAGTGAGCCCAGAGACCGGGGAGAAACTAGGCGCGCCTGAGAACCGTCGAAGCCGAGTCCAAACTTCCGAGGAGGGAGTGAAGGTGTTAAATGAGCTAATAAAGAATTTCCAGCTTGCCTTCTTGCTATCGCGGATGACGCGCCGGCATCGCGCACGGAGCTGCTTATAGCGGATACAGTTGGCCAAAGTAGGATGGTGACGGAAAATGCGAAGAGCACGTCGCCGCTCACGTATTGCGTCACGGCATGCCTCGTTCCACCAAGGAACTGGGGGGCGCCGGGGCAATTCGGAGGTGCGTGGTATTGAACGTTCCGCAGCTGTAAGAATAACGTCGGTAATATGTGTGACCTCATCGTCGACGCTGGCAAAGCGACGGTCATCGAATGTCGCTAGAGACGAAAAAAGTGTCCAATCGGCTTGGGCAAATTTCCAGCGTCGCGAGCGCATATATGGCAG
This sequence comes from Schistocerca serialis cubense, assembly GCF_023864345.2. Classification (NCBI taxonomy): domain Eukaryota; kingdom Metazoa; phylum Arthropoda; class Insecta; order Orthoptera; family Acrididae; genus Schistocerca; species Schistocerca serialis. Next base: position 136,232,883 of record NC_064648.1, on the reverse strand, counting down.
TGGAGGCTGCAGTCTAAGGACACATGGAAACTGGTCACTCGAGTGTGTATCATCAAGGGCGAACCATTCGAAGCGCCGAGCTAGCGGACCAGTACCGACCGCAAGGTCCAAATGAGATAAATTTGTCGTGGAGGCAGACAAAAATGTGGGGACCCCAGTGTTGAGGCAAACTAGATCCGCTTGGTGGAAGACGTCTAGCAATAGAGCCATGTGGACAAGGATGTGGAGATCCCCAAAGCGGGTGGTGGGCACTGAAGTCCCCAACCAGCAAATAGGGGGGTGGAAGCAGACCAAGAAGATGAAGGAGATCAGATTGTGCCGTTGGTGTGGATGATGGAATGTATACAGTACAAAGAGAGAACGTGTATCCAGAAAGGGAAAGACGGACGGCGACAGCTTGGAAGGAACTGTTTAAGGGGATTGGGTGATAATGGAGAGTATCATGGAGAAGAATCATGAGTCCTCCATGGGCTGGAGTGCCTTCAACAGAGGGGAGGTCATATCGGACGGACTGAAAATGAGGGAGAACAAAGCGGTCATGGGGACGCAGCTTTGTTTCCTGAAGACAGAAGATGACCGGCGAGTAGGATCGTAAGAGGATCGACAATTCATCTCGATTGGCTCGAATGCCGCGGATATTCCAGTGGATAATGGACATAGGGTGAACAGAAAATGAAGGAATGTGACCAATGGTGCTGTCAACTTAACGACTGCTCAGAGCTTGCGACCGACAGCATGGAATGGCTTTCAGCCGAAGGCAGAAGATCCTGATCCATAGGTTGGTCAGGAGCAGCCCCTGCCACCAGCGATCGGCCGGTTGACCGGCCACCAGCAGTGCTCCTCGGCGACACAGAAGACGGCCGAGGGCGATTTCCGCCAGGTGGTGCTGTAGATGGGACACGCCTTGGCGGAGAAGGAGAGGAACTGGGTTTCTTTGTAGCCTTCTTGGAAGTATGATGTTTAGATGAAGGAGGAACCGATGGTTGTGAAGTTGCGGTACGTAAAAACTCTTCACGAGTATGCTCTTTTTTCGAAGACTTGGCGTCTGACTTTTGGGCTCGAGATTTAGCAGAACCCGACGAAGGGTGAGCCATAGAGTGGGCAGGCGAAAGTGGTGAGGTTGAATGGGCGATCTTTGCGCTGGCCGATCTGACGACCGTGGTACTAAAGGTGAGGTCGCAAGTCTGTGTGGCCGCCTCCTTTGTTGGCCGAGGAGAAGCAAGGACAGTGCTGTATTTTCCTGTCTGAGGCACGGTGGGCTGTCGACTGGCGAATAATTCTCGAGCAGCAAAGGTCGACACCTTTTCCTTCACTCTTATTTCCTGGATGAGCTTTTCGTCCTTAAAAACGGGGCAATCTCGAGAGGAAGCAGGGTGGTCACCCATACAGTTGATGCAGTGAGGGGATGGAGGTGGACAAGCACCCTCATGGGCATCCTTGCCACACGTAACATTTGGCCGGATTGGAACAGGACTGGCTGGTGTGATTGAACCGCTGACATCGATAGCAACGCGTAGGGTTTGGGACGTAAGGGCGAACGGAAATTATCTCATAGCCTGCTTTGATTTTCGATGGGAGTTGAACTTTGTCAAATGTCAAGAAGACAGTGCGGGTTGGAATGATGTTCGTGTCAACCCTTTTCATAACTCTATGAACAGCCGTTACGCCCTGGTCAGACAGGTAGTGCTGAATTTCTTCGTCAGACAATCCATCGAGGGAGCGTGTATAAACGACTCCACGCAAGGAATTTAAGGTACGGTGCGGTTCCACCCGGACAGGGAAGGTGTGGAGCAGAGAAGTACGCAGCAATTTTTGTGCCTGGAGGGCACTGTGTGTTTCTAACAACAGGGTGCCATTCCGTAATCTGGAACAAGACTTTACAGGACCTGCAATTGCGTCGACACCTTTCTGAATAATGAAAGGGTTGACTGTGGAGAAGTCTTGACCTTCGTCAGACCGAGAAACAACAAGGAACTGTGGCAACGATGGAAGAATCTTCTGTGGCTGAGACTCAGTATACTTACGTTTGTGAGCAGACATAGTGGAAGGTGAGGAAACCATTGCGGAAGAATCCCCCATGATTACCGGCGTCTCCGATGGCGCGCTCCTCCCTTGTGGGGGCCCTCTCTGAGGGCACTCCCGCCTTAGGTGATTGTTCACACCTCAGGTCACACCTCCCGACAAACGGACGGAGGGACCAATCGGCACTTTCGGAAGGTATCAGCTCGGGTAATCACCCCTCCCTGGGCCTGGCCGTTACCAGGGCGTACGTACGTGTCCTACCTGTCTACCCAGGGCGGGGAATTACGCGTTACCCCGTCACCGGCTACGCACAAAGGGCGTGGGTCGGCCTTCAGACACGCACAGGGAGGAAGAAAGAGAAAGGGAAAGGAAAGAAGAGAGGTCTCAAACGCCGCAGCGGAGAAAAGGGTAAAGAGAAGAGGTAAGGAAAAGAGAAGGACAAAGGAAGGAAGAAGACATAAAAGCAAGGAAGGCGAAGAATGCAGTACATTTACGAGCGTCCGTCTCCGGACGTAGGCACAAACCATACTCCCAGATGGGGAGAAAGGGAAGGAAAGAGCCAGAGGTGATGGGAGGAGGGGCGAAGAGAGGGGTGGGGAAGGATGCGGAAAGGGAAGGTATGCAGCCCGGAAAGGAAGGAAGGCCACATTAGCTCGGGGTCCCGTGCTCGCTACGCACGTATCCACAAAAGAGTTGTGGACCCCCTGGGGGGGAAGAAAGGGTGAGGGAGGGATGAAGGGCGCTGCCGGCTCGGAGGAATTCAAGCAGCGCGCTTTTGGAAACGAACTACAGAATGCGCTCTCATCCTGTACCCCCCCCCCCCCCCCCCAGCCAAAAAATGGTTCCATATCGGAACTGACTTTCATAACTGATACTACCCAGGTGATAAGATTGGGTCACCTTTCGGCATTTTGTCCACTAATGACAGAAAACTGGACAAAATTTTTGAAAGGAATACAGCCATCACCATTTAGGCGATAGTTTTCTTGATGAACGCGATTCTTGGGCGACACAGCTGAATCCGAGTGTATTTTTGTGCACTGATTATAATTTAATGTTATTTTCAATGATATTTACCGCTTCGCTGCCTTGTGAAATACTGAAATATTGCAACCCCAAAGCTCTACCAACCTGCGAGTAACGACTCCAGTGCTAACACTGAACTGCTATAGGCAGGTAATTAGGCAATGACAGTAGTGCGTACAAATTTTTAACTTACCATAACGCTGGCGGACGAATCAAATTCGATTTGCGTCTTCTTTCGTGTTACTAACTTATTCATAATTATAAACTATCACAACAGCACATAAACAATAAACGGTAGCACTTACATTACATTTGAAACGTCCCCTTTGAACAATTGTACAGGACTGTGCTTAAACTCACAATATTTTTTTTAGCGCAACGCAATCTGACTTGCGAAAATCCCTACAAAAGAATGGCCCTGACCAACATTAACCTATACCTTTCACAAATCACTTACCTCACCAAAAATCTTCGTTACTCTAACTACTGCAATACAGCGAGCGCCACTACTGCCAGCTAAAAAGATTCAAACTACTGAAGGCACTAACTACTGATAAGCATAGTTAGCAAATAAAAGATTTTAATAGAGAAAAAACAATGTATTTACCTCAATAGTGTTCATAGTCATAATGTATATAGCAGTTCATGACATCCAGTCTTAAAAATTTCAAACACATTCAACTACTATTAACTGAAGTGGTTAACAAAACTGAACAAGCAAGGCCAACATTTGGTTTCGGCTAAGAGAGCGACAGAGAGCTGACAGTGCTACGAATGTGTAGACAGCTAAAATCTATCTTTGAGCCAACTGACTACTGACAGGGCGTATCCCCCTTTCGTCGTGTGATTGGAAATCAAAATATCTTTCAATTTCAGTACATGGTAACTACGTCTTAAGTACTTTCGTTTGCGTGATAGGGGGGCCCCCCGGACATTCTGCACCACCCCTTTCCCTACCTCCTTGCGCCATTTCGTGTAGTTTGTTCTGTTACTGCGGGATGCGTTCCTTTTTTGTTTACTTTTCGTGCCATTGGGAGCGGCACTCTCTCGCTTCCCCCCCCCCCCTCCCCCTCACCACACACCACCTCTCTCTGTGTGTGTGTGTGTGTGTGTGTGTGTGTGTGTGTGTGTGTGTGTGTGTATATATAGATTACTGCACCCGTGGTCTACGCGTCGCGTATTTCACTAATAACCACGATTTCCCTGGTCTCCGATTCCAGCCTCGCCACTGATTAATTCTAGAATAAAAACAATCAGCAATGGCGGCCAAAGACTTCCGGCACAAAAAGTCACACTCGTTCCGCCAGCGGCCATGTCAAAGGGGCCGGAGGGGGGCTGCGAAACTGCTTCAAAAATGTCGAAGAGTCAGCAGTGATCAGCCAGCACGAGGATGCAGGACGCAATGGAAACCACTTGTGATAGGCGGTAAAACATTTTGTCATTGCAAAAATTTGAAAGAAAGTACGTATTTGTTGCAAAAACTTAACTGTGATTTAATAAAAGAAGCATTATAATCATTGAAAATGGCAGAAAAAGAGGACAAGGAGAGAAAACGGGAATCTTTACGATCATTTTCTGTTACTGCTTTTTGTGAGATGGCCTCGCTAGTTCCGGCGAATGCCAGAACAGAGCAAAACTCTTGATTTCTGTGTTAATATATTGTACACCGCATCAGAGACGACACACAGTCGAAACCGGTTGTAACGACGTAGAAGGGATCGACGGTTTACGGTAGTTATAGCTGACAGTCGCACAAGCCGGTTTTTTTCTTTGGATTTTAATAATAATCTCACGTCTGTAAATTTTAGGCTGTCTTGGAGTTGACTTTCGGAAAAGCGGCAGAAATACGGTGCACCTACATACAGTTTTTAAGTGCGGTATTTGTGGAGAGGGACTGAAGAGGAATTTTTCTTATGTTTCTCCACTACGTACAGCAATAGAATTCCATCAAAATGCAAAAACCTTCAATAAGTGAAGAAAGTAGGAGCAACGACGTTAACGGTTCACTCATATTGAAGGTGGTCTTGGACTGAACGAGGTAACGTGTTGAGCACTTTTAGAACTTGCAGTGAGTGCTGTGAGGTAGGGCAGCCAGGAAGGACACACCTCCGCTTCAGTTACTGAATCACAAAATTTAATCAACAGAACCAAAATTTTATTCTGAACATAGATTACAGGAAGGCCTACACTTGCTCCTATGTTTCTCGTTAAAATGTTCCTCTAGAACTGACATGTGATTACATTTTCACGCAATTTGGGTGCATAGATCCTGAGAAATCAGTACTCAGAACAACCACTTCTGGCCACAATAACGGCCTTGATATGCCTCGGCATTGAGTCTAACAGAGCTTGGATCCCGTGTACAAGTACAGTTGCCCATGCAGCTTCAACGCGATATGACAGTTCATCAAGAGTAGTGACTGACGTATTGTGACGAGCCAGTTGCTCGGCCACCATTGACCAGATGTTTTCAACTGGTGAAAGATCTGGAGAATGTACTGGCCAGGGCAGCAATCTAACATTTTCTGTATCCAGAAAGGCCCGTACAGGACCTGCAACATGCGGTCGTGCATTATCCTGCTGAAATGTAGGGTTTCGCAGGGATTGAATGAACGGTAGAGCCACGGTTCGTAACATCTGAAATGTAACGTCCACTGCGAACAAGAGGTGATAGAGACGTGTAACCAATGGCACCCCATACCATCACGCCGGGTGATACACCAGTATGGCGATGACGAATATACGATTCCAATGTGCGTTCACCGCGATGTCGCCAAACACGGATGTGACCATCATGATGCTGTAAACAGAACTTGGATTCATCCGAAAAAATGACGCTTTATCATTCTTGCACCCAGGTTCGTCGTTGAGTACACCATCGCAAGCGCTCCTGTCTGCGATGCAGCGTCAAGGGTAACCGCAGCCATGTTCTCCGAGCTGGTAGTCCGTGCTGCTGCAAATGTCATCGAACTGTTCGTGCAGATGGTTGTTGTCTTGCAAACGTCCCCACCTGCTGACTCAGGGATCGAGACGTGACTGCGCGATCCTTTACAGCCATGCGGATAAGATGCCTGCCATCTCGACTGCTAGTGATACGAGGCCGTTGGGATCCAGCACGGCGTCCCGTATTACCCTCCTGAACCCACCGATTCCATATTCTGCTAACAGTCATTGGATCTCGACGAAAGCGAGCAGCAATGTCGGGATACGATAAACCGCAATCGTGATAGGCTACGATCCGACCTTGTCGGAAACGTGATGGTACGCATTTGTCCTCGTTACACGAGGCATCACAACAACGTTTCACCGGGCATCGCCGGTCAACTGCAGGTTGTGTGTGAGAAATCTGTTGGAAACTTACCTCATGTCAGATCATTGTAGGTGTCGCCACCGGCGCCAACCTTGTGTGAATACTCTGAAAAGCTAATCATTTGCATATCACAGCATCTTCTTCCCGTCGGTTAAATTTCATCTTCGTGCTGTAGCAATTTTAATGGCCAATCGTGTACTTAACACATGTAACCACAAAACATGAATGACGAATACCCTGTTACTCCATGTCTGTTCTTTGAAAAAAACAGCACACATTGGGATTTAATTTTCTAGTTTTCTATGACCGCGGCCAAGTGAGTTGCTTTAACTTTAAATGCAGTACAATAACGCACACTAAAATATACCGTCCTACTTAAGGTAATGTTATATTTGTTTGCTTTTCGCACCTAAGATGTGCGTACGCACTTTGCATTTACGATGTATTCGTTGTGAGGCCTAATTTGAAGACAACAATCTGCTGAAATCGAAAGTTCAAAAATAAGCGTTGCGTCTACGAATACGCAACAACCAAAAACGAAAATTGGGCGTTACAGCCGATGTGTTTCACTAAACTGGATTAAACATCGTACTTTTATGCGGTAAGTCGCAAAAAGCGATTTCGTACTAATCGACTTTTTAAATATAGCGTTGACACAGGCTTTAGAAGATGGAATCATTAGATTTCGGTGTCACGGCCAACAAGTGGTTAAAAGTGATGTCGCTATAAACAGTCTCGAATGTCTGTACACGCAAGGACGTGTGACCTGTAATCGAGAAAGTGGCCAGATGATTCCTCCACTGGCAAAGGATTCCGGATCGGTCAGCCATTCGGATCCCTTTCAGGATACTGTCTAGGGGGAGGCGACCAAAGGAAAAGGTGGAAAACGAACGAAAGGTTTACGTTGTATGACCTGGGGCATGAAATGTCACAAGTTTGAACTCGTGGTAGGGAAGGTGCAAAATCTGAAATGGCAAATGGTAAGGCTCAATCTAGATACAGGAAATGGCAAATGGTAAGGCTCAATCTAGACACAGTGGGGTTCAGTGAAGCGAAACGGGAAGAAGACATGGGTTTCAGTCACACAGGTATACGGCAATATCAACAACGGCAGAAAATGGTACAACGGGAGTAGGATTCGTTATGAAAAGGAAGGTAGGACAGAGTGAATTACTGTGAACCGTTCGGTGACAGGGCAGTTTTTAGGGCTGAAGCGGTGATTCAGTATATAAAGGGAGACGAAAATGTATAATCCGTTCATCATAAGAATAAAGCTGATGTAAACAAAGGCGATGATTGGTCAGAAGCCGTAGCACACGTACACTGGTGTTGTTGACACTCCTAGAAGTAGGTTCTACTTGTGCATCAGGTATGTTATCACTAAGTTGCGTTAAATGAAACGCAGATATTCTAATATATTAACAGCCGTCAATGTTTTTCGTAATCATGCTTTAGCTACGTGGTTTTTATTTCAAAAATCGTGTACAGTCGCTGTCTCTGGAGCGTTGTGATCTGATTGTTGCGCTCTTAATGCGCAGTACGAAAATGGCTGAGGCTGCTTTCTGTCCCGTGGTGAAACACGCATGTGGAACACGGCTAAGAAGTGCCGAAAAATAGGCTGTTGGTAATGTTTTTCATAAATTTACGGAGATTATCGGCTTTGAAGTTTCTCCAGCGTTATGTATAACGCAGGTCACGAATGTTTACTGAACGTATAGCGCAGTTGGTGGCGTAATGGAAAATGGTTCAAATGGCTCTTAAGCACTATGGGAATTAACATCTGAGGTCAGCAGTACCCTAGACTTAAAATTACTTCAACCTAACTAACGTAAGGACATCAGACACATTGATGCCCAAGGCAGGGTTCAAACCTGCGATCGTAGCAGCAGCGCGGTACCGGACTGAAGCGCGTAGAACCGCTCGGCCACAGCGGCCGGCGGCTCGTAGAATAATGGAATATGAACCGAATGCGGTTATTCGCTAGTTAAAATCTCTCGTTCAATTTGAAATACCCACATCTCCTAATTATAAAACTCACCATTTTTCATGAATAATGCACGTCTTCTTGTTTCTAATTACGTAACGGACTCGAAATACCTGTTTCCATTTCAAATACAAATTCTTAATTATCGATGTTTGATGAAAGACTGTTCATACAAGTTGTTTAAATTAAGAAATCATAACAATTTATTTTTTAAGGCAAAAATAAAAACCAAATCCTCTATATTTGGACTAGGTCCATCGTTTTATACCACAGTCGTAGTATCACAGAAACGAGAAAAACAGTCATTTTGACAGCATCGAGCACATAATACAAATGCTGCACAATTACACTTGCTACTGCACCATTACAGTATGAACCCGACAGAACTGATGTGGAGCCAAGCTGCGCGATTTGGCGCGAGAAGTAACGAGACTGCTGTACAGGAACTACCGCACCCATCTTTTTCGGACGCCACTGTCGAACGCTGGCGGGATATAGAACGGCTCGTCATAAAAGAAGAGAAAATGCTGCGCCTGGTTGGCTTTGTGGATTCTGATGATGATAGGCAGTGGCTACAATATTTAACTACACGGTGAAATCCTTCGATACTCCCTTAAGTTACACACAACTTATGCAGAAAACTTACCGCGCGGTTGGGAATTTTCGTCATGCTTGTTTTCAGTTACAATCGTACGTAAGCTAAAAACGATAACGTGATGCGGTTTTCTTCTAGTCGCCAAAGGTGCGTATTGTGGGAAATTTGCCGTGTATTATTTCATCCTGCTTAAGAATGACATTCGAAGCTGTATTGCTCCTCTGCTCGTCCCTCTCTACGTGTGAACTGCAGCTGGGCACGCCACTGCAGGTTGGCTGCACCAGATGACCGGCCAGTGCTGTCCAAGTTAAATGCTTGTTCCAGCAAACGCGGAAGAATACATAGTGCAATGTTTACATCATGTCTATTCTTATGATGAACGGATTATAGTAGTAATAGCGGACTGGAATGCGGTGGTAGGGGGGAGGGGGGAGAAGCAAGGGAAGCAGGAGAATATGGGCCTGGTATAGAAGGAACGAGGAAGAAGAAACACGAGTTCAGCAATAAAACTCAGACAGTAACAGCAAATACTCCGTTCAGGAGGAGCAGACAATACTTGGAAAGCGCCGTGAGATACAGGAGGATTCCAGTTAGGTTAGAGTATGGTCAGGCAGAGATTCCGAAATCAGGTATTGGATTGTCAGGTGTAGCCAGGAGTAAATATAGACTCAGATCACAATTTAGTAGTGGTGAAGAGCAGGCTAAAGTTTAGGAGACTAGTCGGGAAGAACCAATATGCAAAGAAGTGGGAAGCACTAAGGAATGAAGAGATACGCTTAAAGGTCTCTGAGGCTACAGATGCTGCAGTAATGTATAGCTCATTAGCCACTTAGAGTGGACATCTCTAAAAAGGGCAGTGACAGGAAAAGGTCAAGTAAACCAAAGTCCTAAAACACGTACGTTATGAGCTATGAGCACTTTTTCATGGTCGATACTGTGAAACTAGCAGTAAATAGTTTTTGTATCACTCTTTACAATGTGTCAGTCGTTTTGAATTTCGTTTTTTGTACCATACGAACACGTCTGTACTAGTGGAGGAGTCACTTGTGTCCTGGCGACGAAGTTTAATCATCCCCCACTTGAACGTCAATTCGGCATCGTGAGAATTCTGAGGGGCAACGATCAACGTTCATTAAGTTACTTCCTCTGTTTGCACACACACACCTGCAAATCTACCGCTATTTCCGTTGGAAACGATTAGAATAAATATCTGTTGACATCGTGTATCAGCTATGTGTGAGCATTAGGGATGCATTTGGTGCCGCGGAGCAGAGGAGTTTTGGAAATGGAAAATATAGTTACAAAATTCTGTGTGTTCCAGTCGTCGGCACAGAAACTTGGGACGACTCACGACAGATACGCATAGGCAGTCCAGTTACGCTGGATTCCCCGAAAAATTCCGGCAGTCTTAGATAAATAAGGGTATACACGAGAACTGCGCAGGGGGAAGTGGCACCTCATCTAGGAATGGTCGCAAGTAAAAGTAGGCCGTCCTGCGAATGAGTTAGGAGGCAAGCTCGCAAATGACAGAGCCCGTGAAAGCGCAATAGACAGCTAGAGCGGAAATTTTGCGTCAGTGATGGAATTACAGATGCAGTGCGAAAGGAAAGTGCGAAAAGGTGGTCTGAAACCATAAGAAAGAGACGACAAAAATTAATGTTTTATTGTTGAAGAGGTATTCAAAAAAATGGTTCAAATGGCTCTGAGCACTATGGGACTCAACATCTTAGGTCATCAGTCCCCTAGAACTTAGAACTACTTAAACCTAACTAACCTAAGGACATCACACACACCCATGCCCGAGGCAGGATTCGAACCTACGACCGTAGCAGTCCCGCGGTTTCGGACTGCAGCGCCAGAATCGCACGGCCACCGCGGCCGGCAGAAGAGCTATTCTGCAGCAGCGGGACACAGTAATATCCTTTGTCAGAGTACTGGTTCTTACCAGTGAATGTTACAAAAATTTAACTGAAAACTAAAACAAGGAAAAATTCCCGGGGTTTTCCCCGATCTTCCGGGTCGTATACACCCTGTAATAAAATTCAGTGTACAGTGAGGCCGTATTTTTCGGATAGGCAATACTTGCACTGCCCTCGTGCGCCACGGCGAAGTGAGCGTCCGGCAGGACTGCTTCCCCCCCCCCCCCCTCCCCCCACCACCATCACTTTCCAGCCCACCACGGTGTTACGGTGGGGCAGCGCGTGTTCGCGCCCCAGTCGGGTCGCGTCGCAATTTGCGGGGCTGCCCCGTCTGAACCTGTGAGTGTACAGAAGGGCGCGCTGCGCTGCGCCGCGCCACACACGCTATACGCACCTGAATCTGCGCCCAGCCTCACGTACTGCACGTGGTTACCAGTACTGCACATACCTTCCTGTATCTTAAAATACTGCACTGCTTTCGGCTGTGGCCACATTAAGCACTTTTCCTGTAGCGTTAAAATAACGTATTAAGACTCCTGAATTTCAGCAACACACCCCTTAGTCCCACCCTGGAAGGTCACAGTATCGGAAACATTTCTTCACAAATCAAGCATTAGCTGAGACTAAACGTGTATACCACTTACGAAATGCCCTTCGTACGTCATTACTTTTATCACGGTCTATAACATCATTCAGTGTGTGCGTGACAGCAAGAGCGATTCATCTCAACAGATTATGGCGCTGTGTAATGCCTCGTGGCTGATACATACCAATACATATTACTACTTACATATGTGTGTGTATCGTAGAATGGAGTTTTGAACATAAAACGTATTATGCTATTGTTCACCTCTTATGCTATTTTGTATATTTAGATCGGGAGATGACTCGTCAATGATCTGAAACTAGTAATCAGTAAAGGAGTTTCAGCGATCTTGAACTACGATTTTTATCGACACATTTTAACACAGAAGAGCGAAAACGGTAACTTTTATGCTGAAAGGTATACTTTGCACTGGGTTGGCGCCATCTGCGACCGACCATAACTAACAGGGTCCACATTTCATTTGCAACTTGGAATGTAAGCTTCATGGCGCATTGAGTCTAGTCTAGTTTCAGTTGGTGGTCGATTAATAGGCTAACCATTATTATTATTAGCCCTCTGTCACGGAGAGCAAAGATGTTTCTTCTAAAGGAGGTTTTCTACTATGAGTTACAGACACCTGAATGAAGCAAAAGTTCTTGCGTAACTTTTAGTGGACGAAAAATTACCAGTGTTAAGTGATTTAGAGTACAATTACATAGACGTTGAAGAGAAATCGTGTAAAGAAGATGAGATGGGCAATGAAGAAACAATCCACACAGGTAACACTCCAAATACGCTACAAGATCTAGCAGAGTGCGTCCAGAAGCAGTTACCAGAATATGTAAAAGTGGTTCCGCCATGAAGTCTACAAAAATCAGCGAATAACTGCCGCTGGGAAAGAAATATGTTAGAATCATTCAAAAAATTTTTCGCTCTTGAAAAAGTTGTGAAAATTAGTGACCATACAATTGTATCATCTGAATGCAAAAAACTGAATCTCTTGTTACAGATTCTGAACTATATGCTGTACAGTAACGCTTACTACAATATACTGTCCTACTTGACGTAATCTGTTACATTTGTTTGCTTTTCACATCTAAGATGTACGTACTCATTTTGCATTTGATGATGTCTTCGTTGTGATGCTTGATTTGAAACCAACAACCTGCAGAAGGAGTTTGAAAATACGCGTTACGTCCATAAAATAGCAACAAAAAATGCAGAAAAAAACGAATATTGGACCTTACAGCCGATGCATTTCTCCGAAAATGGAATAAAAATACTTAGTTTTATTCGATAAGTCGGAAAAAGACGTACTAAGGGAGTTTTTAAATGTAGCGTTCAGATAGGGATTACATGGGACTGTTAGATTTCGGTGTTGTAGCCGAAATATAGCATTCACGTAAGGTTTAGATGGAACCATTAGATTTTGGTGTTATAGGAGACAAGTCGTTAAAAGTTGAGCGCTACAAACGGTCTCGACTGAATTTATCCACAGGACGTGTGGCCTGTAATTGAAAAAGTGGCGTGCCAAAGCGTATCTTCGAAGGTTTTAGGCTTGCAGTTGAATGACCGCGACGAGAAAAATCGAGAAATTGCTGTCAAAGAGACCTTACCGACGATTGCGCCACCCACGCGGCATTCGCGAGCGGAACAGGTGTAAACAGATAATATTTTGAACAGAAATCTTATTGAGAACAGTGTTTTAGTTGGTACTAATGCCCTCTGTGATGATAACCGAAACAAACAGGACCCCTATACCGCCGGTAATTACGGAAGAATTACACTGGTTGCTTTTCAGGGATCGGATGCAGCAGACACCCATGCATTAAATACGAGGGAATTTTTATTCAGTCGAGACGTACTCCGAAGTATCCTACCTACTTCATCGGGAGTACTGCGTCAGAACTTCTCTTCTACACATAAAATAACGTCTGTTTTGGAAAGGGCCAATTCTAAGGGAATCAGTAATTTTCCTTCATCTCTGTTCTGCCACTTAGTACCAAGCTGAATAAATTCTAGATAATGAGCTAGGTAACAAGTTGTGAGCTGCATGTTGCTGCCTTCTGACATGACTAGAACAATGAGAAAACTGTTTTGCTCTGAGGTTAAAACTGAGAACATACTGATAATTAGAATACTAGTCTGTACTTTGCCGCTCTTTATGTCGAATCTGACATTACTACCGGCAACAGTTTTAACATTTTTTTGTTAACACAGCTTCCACACTTCAGACAGTAGAAAGAGATACGTGTGGTACAGGTAAGTACGTCGCTGGATACGCGATATTCTGTCTCTGGGCGAGGCTGGGAAGGCAACACGACTGTATTCAGCTTTAAAAATCATTTCTATAGGGCAGCGGCACATTTAGATTGCATGCATTAAGACAATTCCCAACGTAAAATCAAAGAAAAATAACTGAAAGATAACTGTCATTGTGAAAAATGAAAGCAATAAATAATGAGCGTATGGCACAGGTGGCTGGGGCGGTTCGGCCGCCGCTCCGCAAGTTCTTGAAAGCCACTACGGCGACTTGCGAGTGAATGAGGACAAAATGACGATGAAAGACACACAACACCCAGTCATCTCGAGGCAGAGAAAATACCTCACACCGCCGGTAATCGAACCCGGGACCCCGCGCGCAGGAAGCGAGAACGCTACCGCACGACCACGAGCCGCGTACAACATGAAAGTGAGACCGCGACACACGAAGTTACTTACTTAACAACACAACACTCACAACCACGTACGACATTATCAGTGCCATTGCGGACACACACACACACACACACACACACACACACACCTGCTGTAGGAAAGCAAATGTCCCAGAAGTGGCGGGGCAGCGGCTCCGACGTCACGTGACACCCCCCTTCCCCTTTCGTAACGCCAGCAACGAACGCTGCACGCCGTGGCCTTTGTGTAGTGCTTCGTGGAAGTTTCGTATTTTATTTTTTCCAAGAGGCGAGCACGGTCAACGCTTCCTGCTACAGAACGCTGCATTCCGGGTAAACAACTCTGTCCTCCACTTGGCTCTACGTCCACTCAGCATTGCTGAGTAACGACACGGCTGGGATTGTAAGCCCCTGTCTCAATACCTGAGGCCCTACATTGCAGTTTAACGCGAACAATACTTTGCGCAGTCCACCTTATTTCTGGACAGTACAGAAATTTACCTGCACCACGCCACACGTGTAGACGGGATACGATCGTCAAGACTCGATCAAATTATAGGTTCAGAATGTATCCTTACAAACACTTTACTGTCATTTCCAGCATCACAAGGGCTTTTAACTCTAAATCGTCTCCGCTTGTATTTTTCAAAGTTATTTTGATTTCAGTCTTACATAGAAGCTTATATGTAGCAAGTTTTTAACGTAATTAATTCGTATGAGCTGCCCATTCAGAACATTTTATCGATTCCGTTGACTGTTGGCTGCCCTGATACACTCCTGGAAATTGAAATAAGAACACCGTGAATTCATTGTCCCAGGAAGGGGAAACTTTATTGACACATTCCTGGGGTCAGATACATCACATGATCACACTGACAGAACCACAGGCACATAGACACAGGCAACAGAGCATGCACAATGTCGGCACTAGTACAGTGTATATCTACCTTCCGCAGCAATGCAGGCTGCTATTCTCCCATGGAGACGATCGTAGAGATGCTGGATGTAGTCCTGTGGAACGGCTTGCCATGCCATTTCCACCTGGCGCCTCAGTTGGACCAGCGTTCGTGATGGACGTGCAGACCGCGTGAGACGACGCTTGATCCAGTCCCAAACATGCTCAATGGGGGACAGATCCGGAGATCTTGCTGGCCAGGGTAGTTGACTTACACCTTCTAGAGCACGTTGGGTGGCACGGGATACATGCGGACGTGCATTGTCCTGTTGGAACAGCAAGTTCCCTTGCCGGTCTAGGAATGGTAGAACGATGGGTTCGATGACGGTTTGGATGTACCGTGCACTATTCAGTGTCCCCTCGACGATCACCAGTGGTGTACGGCCAGTGTAGGAGATCGCTCCCCACACCATGATGCCGGGTGTTGGCCCTGTGTGCCTCGGTCGTATGCAGTCCTGATTGTGGCGCTCACCTGCACGGCGCCAAACACGCATACGACCATCATTGGCACCGAGGCAGAAGCGACTCTCATCGCTGAAGACGACACGTCTCCATTCGTCCCTCCATTCACGCCTGTCGCGACACCACTGGAGACGGGCTGCACGATGTTGGGGCGTGAGCGGAAGACGGCCTAACGGTGTGCGGGACCGTAGCCCAGCTTCATGGAGACAGTTGCGAATGGTCCTCGCCGATACCCCAGGAGCAACAGTGTCCCTAATTTGCTGGGAAGTGGCGGTGCGGTCCCCTACGGCACTGCGTAGGATCCTACGGTCTTGGCGTGCATCCGTGCGTCGCTGCGGTCCGGTCCCAGGTCGACGGGCACTTGCACCTTCCGCCGACCACTGGCGACAACATCGATGTACTGTGGAGACCTCACGCCCCACGTGTTGAGCAATTCGGCGGTACGTCCACCCGGCCTCCCGCATGCCCACTATAAGCCCTCGCTCAAAGTCCGTCAACTGCACATACGGTTCACGTCCACACTGTCGCGGCATGCTACCAGTGTTAAAAGACTGCGATGGAGCTCCGTATGCCACGGCAAACTGGCTGACACTGACGGCGGCGGTGCACAAATGCTGCGCAGCTAGCGCCATTCGACGGCCAACACCGCGGTTCCTGGTGTGTCCGCTGTGCCGTGCGTGTGATCATTGCTTGTACAGCCCTCTCGCAGTGTCTGGAACAAGTATGGTGGGTCTGACACACCGGTGTCAATGTGTTCTTTTTTCCATTTCCAGGAGTGTATTTATCCGAGTGCTCGAATTTTTCTGTCTGCTCACTAGGGCTGCGCCAAGTACGATGGCTTGAACGGCTGTTCTGTGGCAGCAGTTTTTGTAGCAACCGGTAGTTATTTTTAACAGTTCGTAACGCGGGGGCGTTATCTGGGCTGTGACTGGCTGATGCCGAACAGACTGAGCAGTCGCCATATTCGGTTTTTATACTACCGGAGCACTGGTGCCACATTTAGTGGCTTTGTATCGGAACTTACGTGCAAAGAAAAAAATCCACCGAACACTCCGTTACCTGTGCGGCTTCTCACAATATAACACGCCGACATATCGGTACACACACGCCTGCAAGCTGCAGTAGCTTCAGGGTCAAATACCAAGTTTGATTTCTGCCGCTTCAAATTAACTACAGTGTGGGTCACCACACACAACTGTTTACGTCATAGTAGTTTTGTTTAGTCCTATCTGGAAAGTTTCGTTCGAGAAAAACTTCGTTAATAAAGCTTTGCATGAACTTATAAAAACTGCGACATTCGTCATGTGAAGACTGGGTACTGCATCTAACTGTGAGAACGGACACGGCTACACCTGTTGTTATAGTTTCTTCGAGGTTTCCTCAGTGACCTGTGCACATGTTGGGACAGTATTTGACTGCCGTGTCGGCTGTTGAGTCCTGACTGCACTGGACCGATGTAAGGGGTCGTGGGTTCTCTTCCGCTCAGAAATCCGTGCCTCGCCGTGGTGTGTAAGAATGCGGGGTGCAGGAGGCCCTGCAGTATCTGTTAGGCCACACAGGAGGCGCCTAGGAATTATTTTTTTTTTGCATTTTTGGTTATCATTAACTATCGTTGTTGGTCTGAGTATTTACCTTTGCTGCCATTCGTTCACACCCGATGATTAATCTTCCCGGGTTCGATTCCCGGCGGGGTCAGGGATTTTTTCTGCCTCGTGATGACGGTGTTCGGTGACATCCTTAGGTTAGTTAGGTTTAAGTAGTTCTAAGTTCCAGGGGACTGATGACCATAGATGTTAAGTCCCATAGTGCTCAGAGCCATTTGATGATTAACTGCTGATACAGATGTCATTAATAAAAAATTAAAAATCGATTCCCTCATCCTCATTTCAAGTAAGAATTCCTCCCTAATTAATTTTGAGTCTCAAAGAAAAATACTCTGGAAGACCCCTAAACAAAAGAGATTACAAAGACGATAGTAATTCTCTTTTAGGCGCGTTACAGAGTAACCGACCACAGATACAATCTGCATGTTTTAAGTCTACCTAGGCAGTAATGATAATTTGCATTTTGTTCTATGTAAAGAAGTAAAAAGAGGAAATAATTTGTACAGGCGATAGGTATAAAGAAATATTCAATACTTATTTTCATAGTAGGAAAAGATGAAGAGAAATAGCTGTTTGAACCTGATAAATATGGGGACTAAAATTATATCTGACTTGGCAGTTAACATATCCACTTGGAATTGGAAAAATTCACCCGACGAAAGAAAGGATTAATGAATGTCGAAGGGCGTATTTTCATAAATTATAAGTAGAACAATATTTGCTAACACTACATCTGCCAAAGTATTCAGCAATTTAACCGTGAATAAACGAGAAACGGAATCATTTATGAGTGGTAACGAAAATTCATTATATTATAAGTCAAATATAGTAGAGGTCGAACTGTGCTTTACACAACGTTGCATCACTTACTCTGACGTTTCGTATGTTGTATTCGGAATTAGCACAAGGGAAGGAGCCACGATTTAATGATAATATAAGTAAACTGTCAGTAAGACGTGAATTACAGGTTAACGAACAGCAACACTGATAGCTCACTCTACATGTTAGAAAACAATGATATATAAATTTCTCAGCATTATTTTCCAAGAAGAATGAAGCCATAGGTGCAGTGGTTTCTCGTACGTGACTTTGCACATAATAAACTTCTAGATCTAATGTCAGGATTCAAACACTTGCACGCAACCTGTTAACGATACCTGGGTCTTTGTCCACTTGTACGTCAGTCATATGGAATGGACAGTGTCTTGAAAGGAGGGTATAAGATGAACATCAACAAAAGCATAACGAGGATAATGAAATGTAGTCTAATTAAATTAGGTGATGCTGAGGCAATTAGATTAGGAAATGAGACATTTAAAGAAGTAAAGGAGTTTTGGTATTTGGGGAGCAAAATAACTGATGATGGTCGAAGTCCAGAGGATATAAAATGTAGACCGGCAATGGCAAGGAAAGCGTTTCTGAAAAACAGAAATTTGTTAACATCGAGTATAGATTTAAGTGTCAGGAAGTCTTTTCTGAAAGTATTTGTATGGAGTGTAGCCATGTATGGAAGTGAAACATCTACGATAAATAGTTTGGGCAAGAAGAGAATAGAAGCTTTCGAAATGTGGTGCTACAGAAGAATTGAATTTGTTATCAACAACCAAACCCAATTCAAAAGTAATAGCAGTGTGCATAACTACAATACTAGGAGAAAGGATGATATTCACTATTCAAGATTAAATCTAACTTTGGCACAGAAAGGGGTGAATTATACTGGCACTAAAGTCTTTGGTCACTTACCAAATAGTATCAAAAGTCTGACAGATAACCAACAAGTATTTAAGAAGAAATTAAAAGAATTTCTGAATGACAACTCCTTCTACTCCATAGAGGAATTTTTAGATATAAATTAAAAAAATTTTAAAAAAAAATAAAAAAATAAAAAATAAAAAAATAAAAATAAAAAACACAAAAAAATGAAAGAGTTGTTGTATTAACTTAAGTATGTTATTATATTAACTTAATTATATCATGTATTGGAAAATTTGACTCGTTCCACATCATTACGAAATATCGTATTCATGATCCATGGAACTAGTATTAATCTAATCTAATCTAATCTGAAGATTAGATGGGTAGATCACATAACTAATGAGGAAGTATTGAATAGGATTGGGGAGAAGAGAAGTTTGTGGCACAACTTGACCAGAAGAAGGGATCGATTGGTAGGACATGTTCTGAGGCATCAAGGGATCACCAATTTAGTATTGGAGGGCAGCGTGGAGGGTAAAAGTCGTAGAGGGAGACCAAGAGATGGATACACTAAGCAGATTCAGAAGGATGTAGGTTGCAGTAGGTACTGGGAGATGAAGAAGCTTGCACAGAATAGAGTAGCATGGAGAGCTGCATCAAACCAGTCTCAGGACTGAAGACGCCAACAACAACAACGTCAGTCAGACACGAAACTGCGTTGGTTCCACGTAAGTACATAATTAAATTGTGTACCACAAAGGAGTAATATGGCTGCGATACAAGGAGGCATATATTCATTTATGAATGTAATCGTAGATTGCTTACGGAAAGATTCCAGATAATAAAGTACACATGCATGTTCTGGCATTAAAGTCAGTACATTGAGTGTCGGCACTGAGTGGTCAGGAGCTACCGAAGTGCTAGTACTTTCTGCGAAAGAAATATCACGCGCAGCGGTGACTAATAGTAAGGGCACCGAAGTACATGGATTGTAAACACTGTCGGTGGTGTTCTTGGAGGCAGATTATGTGTACAAATATTTTCTACGTCATTCAAAGAATTCGTAAATATAATTTGCTGAACCGATCTGGATAAAAATTTAAAAAACATTTTTGGCATTATATAAAACCAGGA